>NC_057925.1:8813059-8989990 GCF_018873765.1 Telopea speciosissima
TCTCCCACAAATCAGACTGATGATGGCTCAATACATATTGTGGAAGGGGCCGATGCTAAGAACAACCTTTTCATAGAACACAATGATGATCAAAGTCTTGATTCTACTACTGAAGGAGCCATTCCGTGCATGGATTCAATCACTGTTAGAGAGGTCCAAGGTGCAGAATTAAGCAATAGTGTGTTGCAGAACATTCTTGATCATACATATATTCCAGTAGATTTCAACCTTCCACTCTTGGAAGTAGAATTTATTCCACTAGTAAACTGGAATGCTAGGTCCCCTCTTGAAGCCCTTCTAAATGACACACCAGCAACCGAAGCAGAAGTTTCTTGTGTCAGAGATGAAGATATTGAAGTGACAGAACTTCCTCCTGACATTCCAGATGATTTTATAGTGAAAGATGTTCCTTCAAACACGGAAGATGAAGTACCACTAACATGCAGCGATAAGGAGCTGCCATTCACAAGCCTCATATAAGGATGGAAATTGGTTTCCAGTAGTGTTTTGTAATTAAGGATAGAAGATACCAATGACCATTTTAATTATGGGTTCTAATTTTCTGTTAACGTAACTGAAAAACCTTACAGATGTGTATATAAATGTTCAAGGCTGTTTCTTGATCTGTTACATTCTTTTCTTTTCTTTCTTTCTTTATTTCTTTATTAAAAATCAAAATTTCATTGATAGAAAGAATGGCTTCTCATGCAAAACAAGGTTGGCAAGTCTATGTCCTATTTGTACCAAAACCTGAGATCTCCTTTACTTGCGTTTTTTCATGTACTGCGTTAAACTCACAATGTAGCACCTATATTATATTTTGGGCGCACATTCTCCGTACGGGAGCAAACGCATCTGAGTGCAGGCTGTGCCCAGACACATACACAGGGTGGGGGATAGGCCGGGTTTGGGTCATCTAAGGGGGGCGGGTCAGTCATTTTGCCCACAACCCCATGAGTGCAGAGAACTTTAACCCTTGCCTTTTATAGCGTGTACCTACTTCATGAGAACTAAAACCCCTTCACAGAGTATACTCTTGGGTTGTACATTCCACAGTGGTATAATATCAGTGGCACTTGGCAATTCAGAAACAAAAAAAGCTTCGTAGATAGATAGATAGATAGAGAGAGAGAGAGAGAGAGAGAGAGATTTAATGATGGATATATAGTAGCTTCACATTTGAGATGGGAAAAAGAAATTTTGTTGTTAAAAGAGCGAAGTACAATGGCTCAAATCAAAGGGAGTGAAACGAAGAAACAAGAGGCTACAATGCAGGCTACACATAAAAGAGAAAAATAAATGGAAATATCATCCCTTTTTTAAAGTCTTCTGCTGGACATGGCTTCCTTGCATCCTCTGTTGAACGAATTGTTCACTCTGGATACACTGATATAGAGCTGATTCGAGCTCTGGATCGAAATTACCACTGGAGAAGGGACTTCCAAAACAACCAACCGTCAAGGTTGGGAATTATGTACCACTGTAGACTTGTTATCTTCCATAAATCATACAAAGCTTGAATGCAAATGGATCCACCAATGTAAGCTTCCATTTGTTTAACTAGGGGTGGGGGAAGTTATTAATCTTTCCCACTTTGCTGAGAGGCAACAGAACCTTGAATAACTTCCATGGCCAACTAGCAAGAATGCATTTAAATTAGCAGTTTAGCCACTTGGACCATCGCCTCATGTGTCTCCTTATACAGCTACTGGACCTTCCCACTTATCAACTCTCTCCTTGAGTTTTTCAAAACCCTGAACAGAAGAATGCAGTCCATGTCAATATGTGTAGTAAAATAAACCAATTAAAGAGTATCAACAACTGGGGGAAAAAGAGTTTTTAACTCACCATACGAGTAGTGAATTCACCAAATGATTCTTTTGGTTGCCGTTCACATTTCCAACTGTGGAACAATGGTACCAAAATCTTCTCTAGGTTTTGAACTTTCACCTTATTCATGAAGGTCTGTGCCAGAGATGTTTGGTTTGGTTTCCCCCCAAGCCAAATCTGGTCAACAAAGAAGCAATTAGCTCAATTTAGATTTCAATATTTGCTTTAGGATGGAAAGTGGTTTTGAAAATTGGTCCCAGTCAGTCTCTTACATAATCTGTTTTTCCAATATTTTAGTCATAATAGTTCTTGAAATACCTGGTAACTGTTTGGTCCATCACCAACAAATCCAAGCTCAGCCATGTATGGGCGGGCACATCCATTGGGGCATCCGGTTACCCTTATCACCACTGATTCATCGTATTCGAGACCGACCTGTTATACCAAAAGCTATGTGATGTTGAGTATCCAGAGAACATATTTGTGCCCAACTAGACAGGTTACTACAGCTTTCAAGAGTTGAATGACATATAATAACCATTCTGAACCATTACAAGCCACCTGCAGAAAGCAAAGGATTCATTATTTACTTACCCCATCAAATACAGCCCGAACCCGCTTAAGGATGTCAGGTATTCCCCGCTCAGCTTCAGTTATTGCCAGTGAGCAAAGTGGAAATGCTGGGCATGCCATTGCAGTCAGGTTGAGGGGATCTACATAGTTAGGATCCTGTTCATGTTCAAAATCTAGTCAATGTCTTCTTTCTTCCCATAAAAGGGAAACAGAAAAGAGAAATGAAACTACTTGGTCAATGTTATGTTTCAAGTTTGAATACTACAGTCTGATATTGCAAACTAACATAGAGATGTACAAGAAAATCGATGAACAGAGCCAGATTAAGGGAAACTTTCTAGAGAACTACAACAAAGTTTCCATACTGAAATCTATGGGAGCTCTCCAAATAATCTAATTCCATTCATCAATCTCCATTTAGTTACATATCTAACTGCTATCTCATTGTTTTTAATTAAGAAAGCACAACAAACACACTTATTAAGTTATTAGTGCACATGGTGGGCCAGACATGTTTGTGATCCCACCAATACAATGGGTCCCGCTCCAATACAGGGGTGGGTCAAATGCCACATGCTAGCATTACTTTTCAGTTATTTCCAAATTTTTCATTTACTAAAAAATAGCTATATGCCATGTTAAAGTTAGTTTTTTAAATGACCAAACCAGGAACCAGCCCCCTTGGCAGTTTCTATTAATGACTAATAAATCACGCTGAAAACAATATGGTCTGGAAGATGTTTACCCTAACCAGGACAATCTGGTATCAATTGTTTAAATTCAGTCCCTTGCAATAGGTTAATCAGATGTCAGCCTAGATAACTTAGAGGGAAAATTACATGATTAGCTACTTTTGGGTTTTCATTTACAAAATTGTCCACCCTATGTTTGAGTTAACAAAAATAGACAAAAACAAGTTTAGTTTTACAAAACTAGACAAAACAGTGACTGTCCTTCCTTCCTCGGCAGTTCCCCTCGGAAAAATTCTCTTTTTTTTTTCCTCTGTTACTTGGGGTAGCAGAGAATGGCAATGGCTGGGACAAGGGTAGGGTTGCAGGGAAAGGAGGATGCCTAGGCGAGAAGGCAATGACAAGGGTAAAAATGTCTAAAAAATAAGTGTGGGAGGGAGAGACACTATTTTGTCCAGTTTTGTAAACCTTAACTTGTTTTTGTCTATTTTTGTTAACTCAAACATAGGGTGGACACTTTTGTAAATGAAAACCCAAAAGTAGCTAATCATGTAATTTTCCCTAACTTATATGATTTAACTCTGAATCACTGATGGACTCTGACCGCTTTCCTTCAGCTAAAATTTACATCGACCAGCCTTGGGTCCTATATCAAATTGTGTTTGCAGATTAACCCATTGATCTGCACTGCAAAAGCATAAACATCTTACCACCAGTCCAGCCTGTGCAAGAACTGTTGAGATCGGCCGCCTCCATGCAGTATTAATATCGCACAAGATTATGTTCTGGTTTGGTGTGAGACGCACATTCAGGCTATACTTCTCAATTATCTCCCTTAAAGCCTTCTTCTTTGCTCCAACAATACGACCATTATCAACATGGATACCACAAAACAAACTGCCATCACCCTGTCAAGCAAATTTGTAATCAATCAGGAATCAACCAAGGATTTTTTGGGGAGTGGGGGAAGGAGGGGGGATGGGGGTAGTTGTGGTTGAGATCCTGGGCACAAAATATTAGATGCATATTAAATAGGCTCCTGCAAGGATAAACCAATTGGCTAAACTAAAACCAACAAAAAAAAAAAAAAAAAAAGGGATCTATATCTTAAGGTCCAAACCTGCTCATGCCATCCCAAATAGCTCCTGAATTTCCACTCCGGTAGCTCCTGGAAAGGCTCAAATTTCTTCCCATAGTATTGCTCAACAACACTCCTGAACTTCTCTATCCCCCATGTACTGACCAAATATTTCATTCTACTATACTTTCGGTCATCTCTTCTCCCATTTTCTCGTTGTGTAACAACAATTGCTTTGACAGCATATAATATATCCTCCTTTGGCACATATCCCAGTGGTTCTCCTAGACGAGGGAATGTCGCCTCCACCCTATGTGTTCTTCCCATTCCACCACCAACCTGCAGTGGAAATTATTAGCAAGTTAAGGTAAAGAAATCAACGGATTATAAGTTAAAAAAATATGGCAATAATACTCACATAAATGTTGAAACCCTGAGGCTCCCCATTAGCATCAGCAACTACAACAACGCCAACGTCATTGGTGAGAATATCTACTGAGTTGTCAGTTGGTACAGTTACTGCAAACTTAAACTTTCTTGGCAAGAACTGGGTGCCGTAAATGGGCTCCGGGGAATCAGGAAAGTTTGTCCCATGAGAATTGTCATTACGAGCCTTCACAACTTCAGGAGGCTCAGCTGACATAATTTTCTCCCCATCAACCCATAGATCATAGTAAGCACCTGACTGAGGAGTTAGGAGTGCAGCAATGTTATCTGCAGTCTCCTGGGCAAACAAGTAATCTTTCCTTGTAAATGGTGCCGCAGGACCAAGAACGTTTCTGTTCAGGTCACCGCACGCACCAAGAGATGAGCCCATACTTTTAATAACCGTACTAATCACGGTCTTAAGGTTCTTCTTCAAAACACCATGTAGTTGAAATGTTTGTCTGGTTGTCAGGCGAAGAGTTCCAATTCCAAACTGGTCTGCAAGATTATCCATAGCCAAGTAGAGTTTGTTTGGGACTTTACCACATGGATTCTTTGTTCGAAGCATAAATGAGTAAGATTTTGGACCACGATCTTCTCTATTGTATTGTTGATAGCTCCCATGAAACTTGATCACTTGTGTGGCATTCTCATTTACATTTGATGCTTCTGTCAGCAGCTCCTCATCGAGAGGATATCTCAGGAAGTTACTTTTCTCTTTGATTATTTCAACCTTGCTACGTTTAGTCTCAGCAGAGGTGTCTGGCTTTATTGGCTGCAGAAGAGAATGCAGTTAATTATTAGAAACTGATGGCATCATTGAATAGTTTAGCAATAACATCCCTACGTTTAAAAGAAAAAACAGACCACTAAAATGAATGGTACAACCTCCACAATACCAAAAACAAAGTGGAAGATGGAAGGCAGAAGGCCAGACTATGATCAGGGGTGGAATAAAGGTGTAAGAGACAAACAGATATTTTCACATAAAGAAAAAACAACAGACAATCTAAAAGCAAATAGATAACAGTTGAATTTACCCCATGCTGCATAAAGGGGTGGAAGAAAGGTGTAAGAGACAAACAGATATTTTCACATAAAGAAAAAACAAGAGAATCTAAAAAAAAAAGATAACAGTTGAATTTACACCATGCTGCATGCCATCTTTTATTGGTGGTAGGATGTCTTGTATTCTGTCTCATGGGTTTGTGGGTTGATTATGAAGGGCCTTTACAAAACCCATAGGGCCTGAGGGCTTGAGGTATTCTCTGAACAAGAGGAGACGTGAGGATGAGTGGCTATAACCCTATTCTCCATTGTTAGTGAAGTAGTTCTCATCTCACCATGGACGTAGGCAATCTTGCCAAAACACAAATTTCAGAAATAACCAGGATGATCTAGAAGATGGAAATAACCGCCAACAAATTTCCAAAAATGATCTAAGTTGAACTAGTAAAACCTATTTACTCCTTGCAAAGGAGAGAGTTTTGAAACGATCACAATACTTGTATAGAAATATTGTTCCAGAAACAGGAAGTAGAGAAATCATAAGGTATCCCGGAAATTTCAGAACATCCTCCGAGGAGGTTAGCCAGGACTGGACTATTAGGTGTGCCATATGGCATTGTAGATGAAATTAGAAGGACATAACTCCAATAGCAATCAATAATGATGATAAGACTCTTGGAATTCGAAGAAGTTACAAAAGGCCATTCACATTTAAAGCAATGTTGAAGAGCGTGAATTGTGAAATGTGAATTGTGAATTGTGAGTGACTCACACAAAACTCAATATCCTAGCATTCTGTAGAGATCACAGAATAGTGAATCTAAAATTAACTAATGCTCGCCAAACACAAGGAACTGACTCGGTCCGGGAACTCAATCAAAAAGCAGAGAAATTTGAAAACTAACAAATCAAATCACCATACACACACACAAATCATATATTTTCTTTATCTTTTAATATGTTGGATGATCTCTTAAACTAGAACACAATAAATCACATCTAAAAAAAACTCTAACAGGATAAACCCCAAAAGGAACAAATTTCAATCAAACTAAAAAATGGAGAAACAAAGGATTCAAAGGATTCTCAGTTGCTCACAGTCGAGACAGCGGTCACAAGAGAAGAAGACTTCGATGCCGAAACCGGTAAGATATGTACACTTCTTCTTAAAGGTACCAAACCAGAAGACCTCAAACCATGAAACCTCTGCAGCTGAAGCTTCGGATCCTTCACAACCGCAGTGTTCGCAGCCCCCACTGATGTCGCCATCGTCAAATAAAACAAAAAAAAAAGATCAAAACTTTGGAACTGTTCAGCTCCTATCAAAACCAAAAACCTAGGGTTTTCGGAAGCTCTTCTTCGATCACCGATTCAGTACCTCCCAATTCACTGCAAATAGCGTCTCTGAATTTTTTTTCCGGTGGTTTACAAGGTAAGCATTTTCTGAAGCGCATGCAACGGAGCACTATTTATAGGACGTTGTGGGTTTGTGTTTCAGAACGGTAACAGGGGTAAATTAGTAAATTGGAATCGTTGGTAATGTTTTGAGATTCTAATCTAATGGTTGAAATCCTATGTACTCTCCACGTAACTTTAACGACAAGGGCATGTGTCAGTCTTATGTCATAGCCACTAAGAACAGGGGCACAGGGACAATTTTGACCGAAATGTTTTTTAAAATGGGATCTTGGTCTATGTGGGACCTTGGGTAGGCGCGCGCGTGGGGTGCGCAGTGCGCACCATGAGGCAAAACCAATGCATGGGAATCTTTACTTAATTAAATAAGGGAAAAAGGACAAAAAATCTAAGGCGTTCATAATTGCTATTGGGTTTCAAATACATTGAATCTGGACTGGTTTCTTTATTGAACCTTTGAGTAGGGGTGTCAATTTAGGAATCGGTATCGGATTGACCGTATTGACCGATTGATATTAGTTGAAACTAATATCGATATGTGGTTGATATTGGATCAGTGTTATGATACGGACAGAGGGTAAAATGGTTAAAAAACGTTACAACATTGGTATCTTTGAAAGCAAAACCATTCGATATGACCAATACAAACCGATATATATTTATTACGATATTGGTTTTGGAATTGACTAATACCTATTCCAATACTGTGAACTAAAACCCTGATCCCATTAACTTATTGGTCCGATTCTAAATCTAATTTCTTAACCGATTAGATAATTGGTCATTGTTGATTTTGGTCCGATTCTTTCAAAGGTTCTAGATTCAATTGCTCTATTTAGAGCCGCTCGAACCGAAACCTTTTCAAAGTTAAAAGGCACATCCATCTCTAATCCTAATCATTTATAATTAAAGGTTTGTACTTTGTAGAAGAAGAGACAAAAGAGGACTTGTCACTGCTTTTGGCTCTCTCTCTCTCTCTCTATATATATATATATATATATATATATTATTATCAAAAAAATATCTCTCTCTATATATATTTGTGTTTTCTCTCTATATATATTTGTGTTTTTGTTGTCCCTTGGCACCTTTTGTCTTTTTTTGATTAAGAACTTAAATTGGTACATGATGTTAGATTTTAGGTTTGGAATCGATTAATTTATTGGTTAGATTTTGGTCATGAAATTTACGATTGAACCTTTAACGAACTGAACCCGTTGCCCAAAATCGGACCAATTTACACTCCTACCTTTGAACCTTTGATGAGAAATTGAGAACCAAGAAGCATGATTGGAGTATTTTTTTTTTTATGAAAGAGAAATTATATATTGCAGATTAAGGAGATAACATATACATAGACTTCGTAAGACAAGCTGACTTAGCAAGGTTGTTAGCTATCGTACGATAAAAAGAGTCACTCGTAGTAGTATAGTGTATATCAGGGTCTAGGTTATGTATATACAAAAGATCTTTAAGTAATGACAACGACCAAGGATTGGAAGTTGGAGATGGAAGAAGATCAACGATCTCTTGATTGGAGCACCATACTTCTTTAATCTACAACCCCAAACTCCTTGAAAGATCAAGACCATTTTTAATACTAATTACCTCTGGATCACATCCACTGCAGTTCTTAATATACCCTGCCACAAACAAAATGAAAATACCATTTAGCAGAAAAACAATCGACCATCCTGCCGAAGTTACTCCTGAGTTCTGGTATCTTGCACAGATTAAGATAGGATAACTGAAATGAGGAATGGATAAAGATTTTAATCCTACCACATCAAAACTATCTAGCATTACAGCATGGGATGAAACAGGGGGAGGGGAAATCTTCAAATTGGATAACCACAATTCTGTTTGTTTAAGAACCCAATTGGGATTAGGTTTTTCTAGCCCCACTACCACCTTGTTTCTAGTAATCCAAATAAAATAACACATAATAATAAACATCTTGAAAAACCAATCTAAAGAGTTTTTATCTAGAGAACGAGCTGCTATGCAGAAGTTTTCCAATGATGAATGCGAAAGGCATTCAGTCCTTAGCCCCAATGGCCCAGCCCCCTAGATGCGTTTGGTCTAGTCACATGATAGGAATAATTACCAGTAGGATTCAGCACCACATCCACAAAGAGCATAGTCTGTATCAACCTGATTCCATTTGGAAATAACTGCCTTAACCGAGAGACCTGCATTTAAAAGTAGCCAAAAAAAGATTTGGAATTTAGGGTGGAATTTTAGTTTCCAAAAAAATTTCCACCAAGTGGACCTAACAGAAGTATTAGAGGAATCATGAGAAAGCAAAGATTTAGCAGCTAGCTTAGTACTAAAAATGCCATTTTTGGTAAGAGTACACCACCAGCTGTCCTCAGCAGAAGATAATTTGATCCTGTAAATATGAGAAGACAAATGCAAAGGAATTGAACAATCTATACTGTCTGAATTCCATCTAGAATCCACAACATAATCAGCAACCTTTGCATTCCTCAGGTCAAGGTCCTGCAAAGAGGGAAAGAGACTACCCCGCAGAGAGGGGGTCCAAGGGTCAGTCCAAAAAAGGTTGAATTACCGTTCCACATTTTCTTAATTGAAATCTCCTGGAGGGCTGGAATGACATGGGTAATGCTGTTCCAGGTCTAAGATCCTCTCTTCCTCCTTATTTTTGGGTCAAAAAGTGAGGATTTAGGGAAGTACTTGGCCTTAAGGGTTCGCGCCCAGAGAGAAGATGGCTTAGTCAGAAGTCTCCAACCTAACTTCATCAGCAAAGCCTATGCATGGTTGGAGTGTTGGACCAGGCTATTGTGAATTGGATGGGCAGAGCTAAGGTTAATGTATAAATGCATAATAACCTAGCCATGAAATATGATATGGTCAGTTGGCTTGACCTTAACTGTGGGTTCAGGCAAACAAACGAAATGACATCTCCCTCCACCTCTCTCATCACATGAAATAACCTCTCTGTCTCCTACGTGCAAAATTGTTTTGTGGCTTCTCATTGGTGTGCTCCCTATATTGCTTGCTTAAAGAACCCTCTCCTAGTAGAAATATCCACAATACCAATTATGAATTCAATGATCAAATGGTTTCAATATTTTTATGTAGACCGTTTATTTGATACTATGAATCATATGGATACATCGTAGAAACAAAGAATTCTGGTGGCAACTCTTGCTCAGTTGGCAAAGACGAACGCCTCAAAAAAATAAAAGAAGATCATGAGTTCAACTCTCCTTGGGGCCCAACTATCAAAAAACAAAAAAAAACAAAAAAGAATTCTAGTGAAGAAAGAGAGAGAAAGAGAGAAAAAGGCCTTGAAAGACCCCTTGTGAGTTTTTTTTTTTTTTTTTGTTGTCAGAAATAGATTATGCATTAAGAGCAACTGCAACGATCAAGTTCAAGTACATCCCACAGAAATGTGGGGGGCATGCCCACCCACTTACATGGTGAAGGAATAAGAGAAGAAGCTAGGAGATGGGCAGAGGAGTTTGCCATCCTCAAAGCATGCTTAACAAGACCCCTTGTGAGTTTGCTCAGCTGGTTTAGGTCACTTAATCCCAACTTCGAATCCCCATGAATGAAGCCTTTTTATTTTATGTAAAAGACAAAGTGGAATTATATAAACGAAATATGTACAGTGTTCTTAGCTTGAGCATGTCTAGCAAAATTTAGAGATATTGACATATAAATGTTATCCCCTTTTTTTTTATATCAAAGGAGGTATTCTGAGCTAGGTTATGTATATAGAATAGGTCTTTAATAAGATGCCAAGGCCAAGGAGAGGAAGTTGGAGATGGAAGAATATTGGTGATATGTTGATTTGAATACCATACTTCTTCAATCTGCAACCCCGAACTAGAATGGTCTAGCCCGGATCTAATGCTGAATAGTTCAGACTCCATATCGGTAGCAGACTTCATATAACCTGCAGCAAAAAAGATAAACCTTCCATGTAGCAAAATAATATAGGACCATCCTGTTAATTCTACTCCCGGAGTTTGGTATCCTGCAGAAATTAAAATAGGAAATTTATAATTTGGTAAGGAAGAGTTGGGGGAGATTGTAATGTCCCTCTCAATACTAGAATATACAGAATGGGATGAAATTTTTTTTTGGGGGGGGGGGGTTATATTTAAATCAACTAACCAACGATTGACTTGATTCACCACCCAAATAGGATCAAGTTTTTCTGATTTAATAAAAGTTTTGTTCCTGATAGCCCAAATAAAATAGCAAGTAATAATAAATAGGGAAAATTACACTGCCACCCCCTGAGGTTTGTATTACATACAGAGCGACCCCCTGTGTTTCTAAATTATATAGCCACACCCCCTGAGTGGACGGTGAGTGAACGGTGTTAAATAATACATTTTAAATACCAACTTTGTGCTCTTCTAATATCCTGTTAATACTCAGCGGGAAATTCCAACTTTGCCCTCTTCTTCCCCAAATTTAAAGTTGCCTCCCTGACTTGAGATTTGGGGCATAGTGAAGCCAATCTAGTTCGATCTCTCTTGATTCATGTTTGTTCAAACTGAGATTTGGGGCATCGGTTGTTCTCCCCTGGGCGATCCCATCCCTGGATTATTGCCTCCAAAATCTTCTTCTGTTTTGAGATACATACTCTGATCTACATATGAACCTGCCCCTAGAGAGAAGAGTTAAAGGAGGCAAGGAACTGCAGAGCTAGGCTTAGGGCTTTTAGAAAATGGCGTTCAAGCGCAGGAACGGTGGCCACAACAAGCATGGCCGTGGCCATGTGAACTTCATCCGCTACTCTAACTGCGGCAAGTGCTGCCCTAAGGATAAGGCTATCAAGAGGTTTCTTGTGAGGAACATTGTTGAACAAGCTGCGGTTAGGGATGTTCAAGAAGCCTATGTTTATGACGGTTATACGCTTCCCAAGTTGTACGCGAAGATGCAGTACTGCGCCTCCTGTGCTATCCATTTGCACGTTGTAAGAGTTCGTTCTCGAACTGACAGAAGAAAGAGGGAGCCACCTCAGCACTTTAGGCACTGGGAAGACATGCAAAATCCTGGGCAAGCCCCACGCCTAGTTGGAGCTGCAAATCCTGGGCGTGTCTGAAAGCTTTTAAGAATCTCAATTCATCCATCTGGGCAATGGGATATTTTATGAAATGTTTTGTTTTGTGTCGTTATGGTTTTTCTTAGATTCTACCAGTAGGGGAGTAAAGGTTTTGCTCATACTGAAATTTCTCATAATTGAATCATCCGCATATTAATTGTAAGCTTTTAATGTCATGGTTGTCAAAAACTCAATTCAATGTTTATTCCAATGAAAATGGGTAATGGAAATTTCTCTTAAAAAAAAAAAAAACATATGAACCTACAACTACCACAACGTTTTGGTTGCAGAAATTTTCTTGAAGTTATTACCTACTGTTCTGGCCTGATGCCAGTGGGAATCAAGAGGATAATGGATTACGAACCCTATCCCACAATTTCCACCAGATTGGGTTTGTAATGAGGGAGTTACATGGCTTGAAACGAAACTGACTTGCCGCTGGTTGTTCCTATCAAGTGGTTGTCATTGTTGCTCTTGAACCTTTATTTAATTCTTAATTTCCATAAACCTCTAATAGAGGTATATTAGTCATTTTAAGTCATGAATTACCAACACCGTACCACTTAATGGGAATGATATAATGGAGTGGGGTTGACTGTAACAACTAACCAAACCTCAGGGGTTGTGACTGTATAATTTAGAAATACAGGGGGTTGCTTTGTATTTAATACAAATCTCAGGGGTGGCATTGTAATTTTTCCTAATAAATACTTCAAAGAACCAACAAGAAGATTTTTTATCTTACTTCTGAGAAAAGAGAAAATGGAGGCAGAGGTCTCTGAAGGAGGAATGGGCCAGATATTCAGTTCTCAGCCCCAGAGGTCTAGCCACCCAGATGTGTTTGACCCAATCGCACGATAGGAATAAGTGCCAATAGGATTGGACACTATTTCCACAAAAAGCACCAGAGGGATCGATCTGGAGCCATTTGGAAATGGTAGCTTTGATTGAAAGTCTTGCATTTAGAACACATAAGAAGAAAAATTTTAACTTGGGGTGAATTTTAAGCTTTCAAAAGAAATTCCACCAAGAGGAAAGAGAAAAATTATTATTAGTAGAGATAAAATTAAACGATCTAGTAGCGTATTTAGTGCTAAAATTGCCATTCTTGGCCAAAGTGCACCACCATCTATCCACAGAGCTAGACACATTAAGCTTAAGGATTTGAGAACAAATATTCAAAGGTAAAATATTCTGTAGTAAAGAAGTATTCCATCCAGACTCTGTCAAGAAATAATCAATGATATTCATTCTATCAGACAGAGAGAGAGAGGAATAGCAGCTGAATTTAGAAGGCATCCAGGATGGGATGAGATCCAACAATCACTCCAAAAAAACAAAGATTTACCATTACTCATTCTTCTGAGCACAATTTTTTTCAAGTATGGAATAATGTGAGAAATACTATTGCAAACCCAAGATCCCTCTTCCTACGGGTTTTGGGATCAAAGAAGGAAAGTTTTGGGAAGTACTTTGCTTTTAAAATTTGAGACCAAATGGATGAAGAATCTGTGATTAGTCTCCAACCTAATCCAAACTCCATGAATGAAGCCTTAAACCTGGGCAGGTTCAAGGGTTTCCTCATTAGCATAAAAAAAAAGGAGAGAGACCTTAAAAGGAATGGTGGTCCAGTGCAAAAATTACAAAGTTGGAATCATCACTATTAGTCCCTTAAGAGAAGCCCCACTTGACACTACATGGGTTAGTTAGCAAGGAAAGTTAGTTGAACTTTAATTCAAAGTTTTAGTAAAATTATCAAAATGCCATCAATTTGAGATGAATATCAAATACAAAATCACATCTTTTGTAATTTTAGCTACTTCCTCTACTCATTTTAAGCTGAAATAGTACCAATGAGATGTTTGTTTGATCATTTATCACATGGATTAAACCTTGTACTGTAATGTGACAGATAGTGAAGTGTTATACTTCACTAGGCATAGTGATGGGAAAGAAAATCCAAAAAAGTTCGATAAATAGATTCAATGATTGAGTTGACCCCAAAATTCAATAAAATGGGCATATAGTCTAATAGTTACATTGTTCTTATACATGGTTTAAAATATTCTGTAGTAAAGGAGTATTCCATCTAGACTCTGTCAAGAAATAATCAATGATATTCATTCTATTAGAGAGAGAGAGAGAGAGAGGAATAGCAGCTGAATTTAGAAGGCATCCAGGACGGGATGAGATCCAACAATCACTCCAAAAAAACGAAGATTTACCATTACTCATTCTTCTGAGCACAATTTTTTTCAAGTAGAGAATAATGTGAGAAATACTATTGCAAACCCAAGATCCCTCTTCGTACGGGTTTTGGGATCAAAGAAGGAAAGTTTTGGGAAGTACTTTGCTTTTAAGACTTGAGACCAAATGGATGAAGAATCTATGATTAGTCTCCAACCTAATCCAAACTCCATGAATGAAGCCTTAAACCTGGGCACGTTCAAGGGTTTCCTCATTAGCATAAAAAAAAAAGGGAGAGAGACCTTAAAAGGAATGGTGGTCCAGTGCAAAAATTACAAAGTTGGAATCATCACTATTAGTCCTTTAAGAAAAGCCCCACTTGACACTACATGGGTTAGTCAAGGAAAGTTAGTTGAACTTTAATTCAAAGTTTTAGTAAAATTATCAAAATGTCATCAATTTGAGATGAATATCAAATACAAAATCACATCTTTTGAAATTTTAGCTACTTCCTCTACCCATTTTAAGCTGAAATTGTACCAATGAGATGTTTGTTTGATCCTCTATCACATGGATTAAACCTTGTACTGTAATGTGACAAATAATGAAGTGTTATACTTCACTAGGCATAGTGACGGGGCAGAAAATCCAAAAAAGTTCGATAAATAGATTCAATGATTGAGTTGACCCCAAAATTCAATAAAATGGGCATATAGTCTAATAGCTACATTGTTCTTATACATGGTTTAAAATTTGAATCTACTACCAAAAAAAAAAAAGGTGTAAAATTTGAACCAGAATTGATCGAACTCAGATTCTGATCATTGCTGATTCCCAAATCCATTTTAGAATTGATTATAAATATACTTAAATATTTATTTTTTGACAATTTTCCCTTCTTTTAATTAGTAAAATTCCTGACAGTCAATTATACTCATCTCTTATAGCTAGATCTACAAGATTTTTGAATGAAAAACTTGAAGAAAAAAAAAACCAACAACAACAATGAAATGTGAAAATGTCGACTTTCTTTAGCTCAATCTCATTTTCTAGGGTTTCAATCAATTCAGACTGATTCCCAATTAATTCCTATCCGAATCAAAACAGAATTCAATGTAAGTTGAAATTGTGTTCCCAATCCCAAGTTTTAAAACCTTGCCTTCTATTCAACAATTAAACAACAGCCAAATCGAGCTCCTGATTGGCTGATTCATTAGCTGAAAAAGAAAGAAGCGGATAAATTGATTAGATGGTAACCCATGTGGTTGAGGTGAACAACAAAATTTAACATTTACACATATACTAACGAGTACTCCATCTCTATAAAATTCATAGTCTATATAGCAGAACCTACTGGTCTTCAAGAAGTATTTATTTTAGGAAGTAGGTTCCCTCCGATGCCACTGTGAAGTTTTCAGGCAAAAGAGGAGGGAGGGGTAGAAAAGCACATACATGTGAGAGGCAATTCCATATGTCCCTTTTGTTTCGATAAATACCCCTACCCACCTTGTAAATGGCAATAATAGGACAGGTGGTTGCCTCTCACATGTACGTGCACCTACACGTACGCGCAAAGAAAGGGAAACATGCCCAATGGAGGGTATTTAGGACATTTACGAGAGGGGAGTACAATGTTTTGGGTGGAGGTGTACAATTTCAATTTTAAGCGGGCATCATGGGAAACATAACCTTTATTTTATTGATGTACTCAATTAAGAAAAACTAAGGGTGGATCTCGCCACAACAATAAGGTTGCTCCATTGTGACCAAGTGGTCGAGGGTTCAAGTCGAAAAACAACTTCTCCGTGAAGCAGTTTTGCATGGGACAGACTGTCCACTAGTTGGGGCGGGCGCCCTGGTTGGCTATTATTCCCTTTTTTGGTTGGGATGGGATGGGCTCTGCACTTAGCTGGGCTGGAGCTTAATATAAAGCATATGGGCAAGGCATGCCCTGAACTTTGGGCCCAATATTCAGGTTAGGCCCACCTAAGTCTGGGCCGGGTAGAGCCAAATCTGTTTGGTTTTCTTGAGACGCATATGGACACATGGTCATGGGAAAAGGTTCTCTGAGCCGATCATAGAGGGTACACTAGCACTCTCTTTCTATCTTTGTCCTCCTCACATGGAATGGCCTCTCTGTCTCCTTATGTACAAAACATTTTTCGCCACTCTTCATTGATGCGCTCCCTTATGCCACTTGCTTAGAGAGCCCTCTCCCCTTGGTTATATACAATGTTATCATTTAAGTGACATTGAAACTCTATTTGGTATTAGTTAGTCAGGTTAAGCCTGCCTGCAGATACAAGCAGAGCTGCTTGGATTAGAATGGCATCAATCTTAGGCTGTGTTTGGTATGCATTATTGGTGTAAAGATAAAATATTATTTGATTGTCAACCGTGATACTCTCTTTGTTGAGAGCTATTATTTATATATTTTTAATTCAAACTGTTACAATCAGATATACATGAGAGGTGGAGTAGGAAACAACTTCCTATTCTGAAGGATTGGGTAGAGATACAGGTAGAGTGGGTTATCTCCGTAATATTTGAATTTGAAAAGAAAACAATTTAAAATTCAAATTCAAAGCATACGTTAACAGCCCCCCTCAAGGTGAAGAGGGGCGTACGCAAATCTTCAACTTGGCCTTTAAAAATTGAAATCGTGTCGTGGATAACGGCTTGGTGAGAAGATCCGCGAGCTGGTCCTTTGTTGATATGAATTTAACCTCAAGAAGGCCTTGAGCAACAAGATGGCGGACAAAATGAAAGTCCACCTCCATATGTTTGGTCCTGGCATGAAAGAGGGGATTAACCGTAAGATAAGTAGCACCTAAATTATCGCACCATAAGATTGGAGGGTGCAGATTTGGTATGCCCAATTCTTGGAGAAGAGAGTTGAGCCAAACGATATCCGCAATGGCATTGGCGAGTGCCCGATATTCAGACTCTGTAGAGGACCGAGCAATGGTAGGTTGCTTCCGAGCAGACCAAGAGATAAGATTATCACCCATAAAAATGGCAAACCCCCCTGTGGATTTGCGATCATCGATACAGCCCGCCCAGTCGGCATCCGAGTATGCCATCAAGCGTTGAGATGGAGTTCGAAAGATCATGAGGCCATGTGTTATAGTATCCTTGAGATAACGAAGAATACGCTTAAAAACTTGCCAATGATCATCAGTAGGAGAATGAAGGAACTGACAGACTTTATTGACCGAGAAGGAGATGTCTGGACGGGTCAGAGTGGCATATTGGAGAGCACCCACAGTGCTACGGCACAGAGTCGGATCAGCCAAGGGTGTACCACTGAATTGAGAGAGCCGAGTAGAAGATGTCATTGGATTCTGGACCGTTTTAGCTCCATCCATGTTGGTACGCCGCAACAGATCAATAATGTACTTTTGTTGAGATAATATAATGCCATTGGTATGAGGAACAACCTCTATACCCAAGAAATAATGAAGATTTCCCAAGTCTCGGACTGCAAATTCCTTGCCAAGAGAGCCAATAGTGCGATTAACAAGCATAGAATCTGACCCAGTGATAGTGATGTCGCCTACATAGACCAAAATATAAAGACTATGAATAGTAGATTTGGAGATGAACAAGGATGTGTCTGTCTTCAAACCTTCAAAACCCAAGGTTAAAAGAAATGAACTTAACCGGTGGAACCAGGCCCGTGGAGCCTGTTTCAAACCATAGAGTGACTTATGGAGTTTGCAAACGTGTCGTGGTTTGTCAGGGTGAATGAACCCAACCAATTGAGACATATAAATATCTTCGTCAAGAGTGCCATGGAGAAACGCATTACTGACATCTAATTGCTGTAAAACCCACCACTTAGAAGTAGCCAAGGAAAGGATGGTTCGAACCGTGGTCGGCTTAACCACGGGACTAAAGGTCTCATTGTAGTCAAGACCCTCCTGCTGATTATACCCTTCCGCAACGAGGCGAGCCTTGTACCGTTCTATTGTGCCATCGGCCTTGCGTTTAATGCGATACACCCATTTTGAGCCAACAATATTTTGATTCGGCGAAGGGGGTACCAAAGTCCAAGTGCCATTTCGTAACAGGGCGTTGAATTCAAGTAACATGGCGTCCCTCCATTGAGATGATTTACTGGCTGTGGTACAGCATGTAGGTTCAGATTCGGCATTGCAATAGGAGAGGTGCACCGAAGGTAATGGATACTTCGCAGAAGGCCGTGGATGAGGCCGGAGCTGCATGGGATGAGTGCGAACTGGTGGAGCAACCTGAGGAGATGTAGGACCTGCTGCTTCAGAAAATACTGGTGAGATATTAGCGTTAGATAAAGTGGTGTGGAGATGGTGTAGCAATTGGTGATGGGGAAGTTATTGTGTGTGATGTGGCAGGTGACATACCTGAGGGGCCAGCAACATCAAGGGTCCAAGAGGATGAACCGTGGTTGGAAGATATAGTTAACCATGGAAGAGTTGTAGGGGAGAGTAGAGGTGCATTGGGTTGGGTGACATATGGGAAGGAGGACTCAATAAAGCTCACATCACGTGCAATATAAATTTTGCCTGATTTAATATCAAAACATCTATAACCAAGAAGGTGTGGACTATATCCGAGAAATACACATTGGGTAGATCGAAATGAAAACTTCGCAAAATTATAGGGTCTCAATAAGGGAAAAGCGGCACAACCGAAGAACATGAGAAATGTAGAATTCGGCTTGCGCTTATAAAGAACATTCCAAAATTTTAATGGAAGAGAAGCATAGGCCAAAAGTGTTAAACCCGTATCAACAATATGACGAATTTTTCGTTCAGCACTTCCATTTTGTTCGTGAGTATGCGGGTAGGCAACACGATGGATAATTCCACATTGAGTGAGATATTTGTTTAACAATTGAAATACATTCTAGGTCAATGTTGTATTCTCGGGCGATAAAAACAACTATTTTTATCATCCAAGAATACGAAATTGACTTAGAATGCATACCAAACACTACCTTAATTTGATAAACTCCATATTTTCCTTCACCAGCTGAGGGATGATAAATCCCACCTTTCTATGAATGTCAATTTGGGATCAAAATCGTTGTAATTCCCAAAATCAAAGGAAAATTACAACGGAATTACAAGAAGGAAATCAAAATTCCCCAACACGCAGCTAGACGCTGGTTTCTGGAGGAGTCCGGTGCACCAAGATCTGTAGAACTAAGGGAACTTCTAATTTCAAATCCAATCGAATCCCAAATGATCTGGTTCGTTCTAGACTTGATCGGCCACCCTTTTTTATTTCTCTCATACCAAATGTGATACACTGAGGCATAGAACGCAAGTTTGCCCATAGAGTCGCAACATGTCTTCCCATTGAGACACTCTTTATTAATCAAGATGGGTTAGTATGTATTGGTGTGGAAGCCCCAACCGTTCCAAAACCGAAATGGAAGGTTCATCACACCATCTAGGTTTGTCAAACCCCTATAGGATTTTAGTATTTTCTCCAAAATATTCTCTCGATACCCACCCATGCATCGTGGGTGTAGGAAAACTTGGTCATTGTTACTTTGTCATAACACTTCGTAGAACCAAAATAAGATTTTCTTTTCTTTATTATGATACATTTTTTGGTGCTTCTTTATTATAAGGCTTGGTAGAATCAAAATTTTCTCAAACTCAGACATATACATAGGGGAAAATTGGACCTACATGTCACCGTAATATTAGCCTCACCCAAATGAGCAAGATATCTCTACTTGGTCACATGGTCTCTACACAAATGTTTGGGCCAATGGGTGAGCATGCTTGGGTATCTACCCAGGGGGCAGAGGCATCATCTCACAGTGCCCTGTGTGAGAGAGTAAGAAACAACACCAAGTAGAGATCTTTTTGTTATTGGTGAAGCCTGATTTCGGTCCAGAAAGTGCAATTGGGATCTTCGGACGGCCGTTTCGGCCTCAAAACGAGCTCGGATGGCTTAAAAGGGGGATACGTCATCACCAGAGTTGTGTTGGGCTCGTCGAGACCTTCAAATCAATATGTTTTGAGACATATGTTATGTTTTGGTCCGACCCTGTCCGGTTTGGCTTTTTTGAGTCTAGGGGCATTTCTATACTTTCTCGGATTAGGGTTTTTCTATAAAGTGTCTTTATCTCTTTGAGATGTTAGTGAGTGAAATCTGAGGGTTTGTAACATTTCCAGAGACATAGTGAAATTCGTTCTGTTGCTCGGCCGGGGATGTAGTTTCCCATCTTGGGGGTGAACCACGTAAATCCTGTGTGTTTGTGTGCTTGTGTTTTTCTTTGTTTTTCGTATTTCTTCTGCAAATCGTCATTTATGGGCATTGTTTTCTTAACACTTTTTCCCCACCCAAATAATGCTTATTTAACAAGCCCAAACCTAACCCATTAAGGAATAAGGATCAAAGAAAACCCTAGTCAATATAGGGAAGCTAGACAAGGCAATGCTGAGTTGCTGAACGGTCCCCCATCCTTGAGCAGTACTATGTGGTGTGGTCCTCTTCACTACTGAAACTGAAGGCAACGTATCACTTCAAAATTTTGAGCTATTAGATCGAGTTAAGAATACTGGTAAGAGTACTGTGTTCTACTGAAGCACAGAACTGCACTGCAGGTGGTCCAATTCCAATCTCATTGCATAATCTATTCCTTTTGAAGCATCTTTCAGAATTATTTGTTTCAAATCCAGAGCTTCTTTGTTCTCAATTAAGTTGATCTCATTTCTTCAATAGAAAGCAAGGCCCTTTTGTTTTTTAAGAATTTGATCTAATAGATTGAGGTGGCTAGAAGTAAAGGTATATACTAAGTTCATTTCTGGTAAGCTATGGTTTGTTCATTTCTTGCTTGTGGCAATAGTAGACATGCTTTTTAATAAATGATGCTCATAATAATGCCAAAAGGATTTCTCCTAGGCATGTGTATATGAAATTTTGTTACTACCTGGGCTCGCAGCCAAAGAAATGGAATCTTGGAAGGGTATTTTGGAAAATACCTTGTTTGATCCTATATCTAGGTAAGTGTTAAGTTAGGAACTAGGAAAATGTTAGGTACCCAACAATCGCCCGACTTATTAAGGGCAAATCTGACAAATTTTTTATTTTTTTTAAAATCAAGTGCAAATCCATTTGATACGACCCGATACATATCATTTGTGACAGGATGGATTTCGATTGTTCTATAACTTCTATTTAATTCACATTTCTATTATGTTGTTTTGGTTTATGGTATTTTAGAGAACATGGTGGTACCGAAGGCCAAAAGCATCTTGGAAGGTTTGCAACAAGCAATGGACAAAAATATGTGTGGGCTTGGAACCCTCGGCCTGCTTATTTTGTGGACCTCATTCATGTTTGGGATCATCTAGAAGCCTAATTATCTAATGACATTTTTTCCTCAAAGTCGGTTTGGAAGATAATCCGCCCCCACTCCCCCCACGTTGCTTGGACTAGCTAGATGTGTTTGGTTTCAGAATCACATCACAAGACAATCAATCACAACTTGGAGATGTATGATTTGAGGGCCTTCCAAAGAAATGTTTTAAGTCCCTTTTCTTGCTTTTATTGGGATGGCCTTGAAAGCAGGAACCGCCTATTTTTTGAGTGTGTCTTCACCTCTGAAAATTGGGGTGACATCCTTAAGCTTTGCTCTTCATCATGAATTTCAAGTAATAGTGTCTTGCTTGAGACTAATTGAATGGTGAAACCTTCAAAAGGGATGCTATTAGGGGTATAGGAAAGCTTGTTTTCTCTATCGATCACCATCTCTCACATTTGGATGGAGAGAAATTTTTTTATCTTTTGCAAAAAGACTTGAATGCTCGAAACCATCATCAGTGCTATTCGTGTAGATGTGAAGTGTCGGTGCAAAGCGGATCCTGCTAAGGCGCTTAGAAGTCCTACAAATCAATTCCTTATCTAGAAGTGGGGCATCACCTTGTTTGGTGAGTCCATTCTCTAGTCATGGGTTTGGGGTCCCTACTTGCTCCTATGGTGATTGTCCTTAAGTTGTAGGTAGGGATGCCTTTTGTCTTGTACAATTTTTCCTTTTTATCGATAAATCTTGATTTATTGATAAAAAAAAAAAAATAACAAAGAAATGATCTCGGAGAATAGAAGTTTGGTCTATCAACAAAGCGATCAGTGAATGGCTAAGTGAAGATTCTCAAGCGGAATGGCCTTTGGATATCTATCATTTCCTTTTAGATATTTATTCTTGTGCTAAAGTCTTGGATGTATCTTTAAATATGTATTTATACAAGGGAAACTCTTAAGCTAGGTAGCAATTTGATTTTGGATGATATACTTAATTTTTAATTTGATTAATGTTAATTTCTTTTTTTTATAAAAAAAAATTCAATATCATTACGGTTGAGATTAGGGATGTAAATGTAAATGGCTAACCAAAAATCCAAATCTGAGCCGCATCCGTATCCGTTTAGGGACATGTGTATTCGTTTAGAGATATTCCAAAAAAAAAATCTGAATACTCTGATAAAAATCCGTCTAGAAAAAAATCCAACTACTTAATAATAAAAAATTAAGTAAATTATGATCTTGATGGTTTTTGAAGATTCAACAAGTTCTAGACTATGAGAAAAAGAGAATCATGATCTAAGAGATATGGATTGAGAGTGACTTGTATCCGCTAGGGAGAGGAAGGTCCGGGTTACACAAGGCAGAGATGTAAACGGATGGTTGAAAATCCGAATTCGATCCGCATCCGAATCCGTTAAGAGGTATTTGTATTCAACTAGGGAATATCCAGATCCGATCACATCCGAACCGTATTCGAGCCGAATCCGATCCGTTTACATCCCTAGTTGAGATACTCATCCCGATACCAATATTAATATCCATGATCACGATACTTTAGCCATTCCACGTTAAAAATGAGGATTATTTTCTCTCTCTCTCTCTCTCTCTCTAGCGGGTCATTAGTTGGACATGAGGAGTTAGTAATGGTGTCAATTTTGGATCAGAATCGAAAACCGGTCTGCTAAGAACTGGAACCAACCCATCCAATATCTTATTGGTTCGGTTCCTGATTTACTGATAAGTTATTGGTCCAATTCCAGACCTATTAATTAGGAACAGTTGGAACGGGAACAAATGCACATCTTAACCCTAAATATTATATAATTCTTAAGACTCGAGGTTATGAGAGCTAAGATCAAACCTTTTATTTTTTTCAATCTTTCAATTTTGACTAATACCACTTGTCTCATATACTAGTTTACAAAAGATTTGATTGTAATATTAAAGTTTCATTTGGGAATGTTAACTTAAGAACATACTTTAGAATAATCCTCATTTATGAGGGTGGTGGTATTCTTACTTATTAATTAATACAAAACAAGAGGTATTATAGACTAATTCTGTGATTTGAGAAAAAAAAAATGAAGCATATCTCATTTGATTGAAACTAGTGTCTTATTATAATATTATTAAATATCTGTAGCATGTCTTAGAGGATTTTTCTTTTAAAAATTTTTGAACTATTTAAGAATCGAAACCAACCGATACATTAGTTAATGGTCGTGGATCTCTAGTTTAAAATCGATTAACTTATTGATCTGATTTTGGTCCTGAGCCCATAGGACTGGAATCATTAAAGAATCGAACTGATAGACAACTGGACCAATTGACACCCCTAGAGTGTGCCCTAGTTTCACGGAAATACTACTCTGTCGGGGGAGATCTAGTGCACCACACGTGCTAGTAACTATTTAGAGTACAAACCAATTATGGAATGTGATAGGTCATTTTATTTTACCCAAAAACAAAAGTGAGAGGTCATTTTTTAATTGTAAAAAAGTTTGGAAAAAAGACAAAAGCAACAAAAGTGACAGCTTTCTCAGATCCTTTACACTGTTACAGTAGTTCAATTTTGAACCTCCACCAAAAATAAATCAATGATGAACAATCAAGATGTGATAAACCCCTAAAAAGAACATTAGATTTTAAAAAACCTAAAAAATTTACTATTTTTTTTTAGTTGGGTAAATTACATATCACCCTCTGGTTTTCAAACGAAACTCAGATCACCTTCTGATTTTTGAAAGAACTCAAACCATCCCCTCTATTGTAACGGCGTTAGCCTACTGTTAGTTATTGGTGTGAAAAAACTATTTTACCCTCATACTAAAACATTAGAATTAAATTTACAATACTACCCTTCAAAATCTATGTTTGGATGTCAAGGGTAGTTTAGAGATTTGAATTTATTTAACTGGTTGACATCACCACTTAACAACATAAAACTAACGGTAGGGACTAATTTGTCATATTAGGGTCTAAACTAGGAGGTGATTTAAGTTTTTTCAAAAACTAAGGGTGATCTAAGTTTCATTTAAAAACTAGGGGGTGACGTGTAATTTATCCTTTTTTATTTGAGGAATCGATTCACATCCAAAAACCCTAGAAATTCTCTGTTTTTGGATTTGAGGACAGATTTTAGGGTTCTTAAGCTCCAATTTAGGCCTATTCCAATCCGATCTGAATCAGAATAGCTAAATGATCAATTCGGTGGTTTAAAACCGTGATTACGATCAATAATTCTTTAAAAATCTCTTCACTATGGATGAAAAAAAACTTTCCTATTTTTTATTCACTCTTTTTCCTTGCCTTAACTTCCCATACTCTCAATAGTTAGACATGTACGCATCTTTAGAGGCAACGAGATCTTCTCTAAGGAGCATCCAACGGTTGGGTTGTGCCACACACATTCTGGTGAGAGAGAGTCAATGTCAAAGAGAGACGCATCTCGAGAGTCAATGTTAGAGAGAGAGAGAGAGAGAGAGAGAGAGAGAGATTTTTTACCTATTTGTATCAAGTTTGATAATTGAGAAGAAACAAAAACATATAACTTGAAAAGTATACAAATAATAGAGTTGAATTTGAGATCATAAAAAGTGTGCTCACTTTTAGCACCTTTTAACAGAGTCTAACTTGTCCACTTCCCAGCTTTGTCTGGATGCAACCTTCTCATGCAGTGGTGCATACTCCTGAAAATAGAAATCAAAAGCATCAACAAATCATTCCCTGCCACTTCCTGCAACTTTCTTTTGTTCCCAAAATCCAATAATTCACTTACAAACCTAAATTAAATTAATCAAAAAGAAGAAACTTGAATGTCTTCCATCTTACTTCCATTTTCCTGATCAGCTCTTCTGCTGTATCTGCTGAGACTACAATTTTTCTTGCTGAATCCTCTATGAAACCTTCTTCTACTGCTTTATCAAAAAGTTGAAGCAAACTGTTATAATATCCATCCACATTTAACAAACCCACCTGTTTCAAATTTCAAAAAGAAGAAGAACAGAGTAATCAGAACCCATTTTCCAAATTCCATTTTAATAACAAAAGAGAAACTGGACTAATAGGTTACTACCCATCTTACTGGTTTCTCATGGATTCCTAGTTGAGACCATGTTATCATCTCCAACAGTTCTTCCATTGTACCATAACCACCTAAACAGATTTTAGATTTGAGAATTTAGTTTCCATTAATTGATGACTATGGAAGTAGATGACTTATATTAATGGGTTTGAACAAACCAGGAAGAGCAATGAAAGCATCAGCTTGTTTTGCCATTTCTGACTTCCTTTCATGCATGTCTGCAACTTTTTTCACTTCTCCAATGGTTACTCCTGATATCTACAAGAAACAGAGTTTTTAGTAAATTTAAGAAAAATAAACAAAAAAAATGAAGAAAAAGCATTACCTCATGAGACATAAGAGCTTTAGGAATTACTCTGCAACAAGAAAAGAAAAAGAAAAATGTAATCTTGCATTCTCTACTAAAATGCATTTGGAATCAAAAACATGAAAATCAAACCAGTAATGTAAAAGTAATTATTATACCCAAGAACATGACAACCACCATTAAAAACAGTTTGAGAAATTAAACCCATAAGACCTACACTTCCTCCACCATAAACCAAATTAATTTTCCTTTGAACCTGAAGAGAGAAACAAGATCAATTAAATTATGTATTAGAAAAAGAACTAAAAGATTAATTTTTGTTTTTAAATTACCAGTTGTTTTCCAAGTTCAAGAGTTGCATCACTGAAGGTAGACTTGTATCCAGCTCTACTCCCACAGAAGACACAAATCCTCTTGAATTTGCCTCTTTTCTCACTTATTACAGATATCTCTTCAGCTCCTTCCATCCTTCCTTGAAGCAGAGATAGCACAAAAGAGAAGGGGAGTGATTGATATCCAAAAAAGAAGAGAAATATAAAGAGTAATAGTAAAACCAAAAGATAAACAATTTATAAGATCATGCATAGAGAGCCATAGTCCGACATACTAGATTGGCTTCAAATTGCTAGCCTTTAAGCCAAACAAAAAAAACAGGTCCTTTTGTCTGCTTAAACAACAAGTACTTGGTGTTTGAAAAGAGCCAAACAAAACCCATCTCCATCTCCCCTTTTAAGATCTTAACCTACCCACCAAATGAGTCTCTTTTTCTCTCAAAAACAAAATTTTTTTTTTAAGGTTTACTATCTTGAATTTCAGAGGAAACCCATGCCTAATTACCTATTGTTCACCATTTATGTCCCATTCAGTCAATGCTTTTCTTTTATCACTTTCTTGTATGAGTCCCTTCTTTCTTTTTTCCACTTTACTAGTATGTCCCCCCCCCCCCCCACATCCCCACCAGCCTGACATAAGCATATGAACAAAGGCCCAAGTATTGTTATGTGTCTAGCTATGAGGGGGATGTAAGCTATGTGGGTCATACGTAATCATCTAAACCAATGAATGGGTGAGCCTCCAAAAATCAAGTGAGACATTGAAGCATCCAGATCCTCTACTCTACTTGCCCATCCTGCGCCATGCTGCGTAGACACAGCAAGGTGCGTAATTATCGTCTTACCGCTGCCCGAGTGTGGGTAAGGCGGTAATTACACGTTTTGTTGTGTCTGCGCAGCACAACGCAGGACGGACAGACGGAAATAGAGGATCCAAATTGGTCATTGAATCATAGCCCTTCAATTTTGAAAGTCTTTCTTGTGATTCTATATCAAGATGTCTAAAGGTTTTCATAGCCCTTAAGGGCCTGAGGGACCCCAGCACATTGACCCACCAAATCACAAGTTTTTTTATTTCTTTTTTGGTAGGAGGGGGGGGGGGGGGAGAGGGTGGCCATCCCTTGATATAGCTAGGCATCTAGCCAAGTTGATCCTTCCTAGTAATGGTGTGAATACATAAGATCTCTCACCCATGCTTCCATTTATTCTAGAGTCAAAAAGCATCTTCTCTAAGTGTGATAATTCTAGATGACAACTTTACTTAGGCTCTGTTTGTTTTGGTGTAAAATTTTACGTAAAAATTTTGTACTTTAAAAAATTTGACATGTAAAATTGTACATGATGAAAAGTGTTCCAATGTTTGTTTTTTTATGAAAAAAAACATTGAAATTTTTATCAACATATAAAAATTTACCAAGGAAATTTTTCCAAGTAAAATTTTACGCCGAAACAAACAGATTAAAGAAAATAGAAACTTGGGGGAATATCATTTTAGAAATTATAGATTAAGAATCACTAAACAAAATATAACTACCAAGTGTGAACATGGATGAGAAGATGATCGAGGCACAGTAATTGAGTTTTGAGTCAGATTCATGATCATTTTCCCTTCATGCTTTAAAACAAAAGAGTACTGGTTTCATTATTTGTTTTTTAAAGGAGATGTAATTTTCATTGACTTGGTCTTAACCTCTCTGTTTTGGAATCTATTCTTAAACTGTAAGTCTTGTGCTTTTTATGCTGCCTTAGGGTTAGGGTTTGAGTGTGAAGGGTCCTGGTCCTCTTGTTCTTTGGGTGTGGTACCTATTTCTTGTTTGTATATTTTTTTTCACTTTTTTTGAAAAATTGATATAAATTATAAAAATAAAATAAAAAAAATAGTTCACGGGTTCTTAGTTTACTTTTCTATCATTTAAATGAGTTATTTATTGTGGGTTCATGTCTTATATAAACTTGGAGGTCTACCTTACACTTCTTAACAATGAATGCATGGTTTTAGAAGGAAATTTTAAGAGTGGGGTTGAGATTTGATATAGGTACCCTTAACTTTTCAATCAATAGGGCCCATCTCTATTAGTTAAAGCACTTCTTTTATAGGACCAATTCTTAGATTCTTGTTTTTGTCAGCTCCCTTACTTTAATGATTAGTCTTTCAATCCTCTCAAGTTCCTCAAATAACACAATAGATACCCTTTGGTTTCTTCCTTTTTTAAAAAATAAAATAAAATCCAACCACAAGTTTTGACAAAGAGCATTGGAGGACTCGGCTCCTGTCCAGCACCCTGTTGGGGCTGTACGTGCAGCGCCGAATACAGTGAGACGTGAAAAGACCGCTTCATCTCTGTCTGAGCGTTTTGCCTGAGCAAGAGTGAGGTGGTCTTTTCACGCCTCACTGTATCCGGTACTACACACACAGTCCGGGCAGGATGCTGAACAGGATCTTTTTGGGAACAGTGGAAGGGAGAAATTCTAATTGAAGTCTGACTGTAGTGTTGAGGCAGTTTCTTTTCTACAAAGTCAATTCTTTGACAACTGGCCATGGACTAAATTCCTGTTGTTAATCAATATTTTCAAGTCATTAGATAAGTTAATTGAATGTAAGCTATGTTATGCAAGTAGGGATCTAAGTAAATCCAGCACATAGTTTGGGTAAATAGTGGCAGCAAAGAGTGAACGATCTTATGGTAGTGGATATTGGTTGGAACTTTGACTGTAAGATACTTTTTTTTTTTAATTTATAGTGTAATAATGTTTCTTTGTCATTACAATTTATGGCAAAAAATTGCTATACTTATATATATATATAGACTAAGTTTCCCTCCACCCATAGAGGATAATTCACCCATCATCTTAGGGTTCACAAATCTTTCCTAGGGTTTTAATATGTTCCAAAATACTCTAACGATTTTTTCTCACCCTCTTCCACCCCACTGTGAATGAGAACCCATTCACCGTGGGTGGAGGAAACTTGGTCCATATATATATATATATATATGGAAAAAGAACGTTACTTGGTTGCATAGTTCCTGTGCCTAGACATAAGAGCATACAAAATTATCCTCCAACCCCTCCTGAAATAAAAAATCTCATCCGTATTGATACCCCTACATGTGCTCTCAGTACAAAATTACCACCCAACCCCTCTTGAGATAAATAAAAAAATCTCATATGTGTTGATATCCCTATATGTGCTCTCATTGGCCCGGTGCTGGTACAAGGGCTACATGACCAAGCAACGATCTTGCCTTATATATAGAGTTTTTCTTATTGACACTCCTTAATATGTCAATAATTATAAGGCAAAAAGAATGTTGTCGAGTCATGTGGCTCATGTGGTAAGATATAGGAGTGCGCAAAATTATCAGTCCCCTGAGAAATAAAAATCCCATTCATGTTGATGCTCTTGCGTGCGCTCTCATTGGCCCCTGTGCTGGTATCGGACTCACTTGACTAGGCAACAATCTCATGCCCTAATTATAATCTTATTTTTTTCCCTCTTAGTATAAAACATGTACTTTTTCTTTTATTGAGAGAGAGACCATTAATTAAATGTAAAACTAATGCTTTGTAAATTATAATTGGAACAGGCAAAGGTTTATTGGTCAGCTAGCATGCAATTGTACCTATTTTCTCCACAATAGATTTAATGATTTTAATTGTGATCAAGTGGTCACGGTTTCGAGTTTGGAAACAACCTCTTTGCAAAAACAGGGGTAAAGCTACGCACAATATGACCCTTCGCAGACCCCGCAATGGTGGAAGCCTTGTGCACTAGGTACACCCTTTTTAATGGTGATTTATTCAATTTTACAAATTGAGATATCTACATGTTCTATCTACATGTTCTATTTCACTTTTATTTATCTAATCTACTTGGTGTCAGATACTAATGAAACAAAAAGCTTATAAGATTAATTTTAGAGTTTAGCTAAAGGTTTTTGACTGTCGGTGTAACCTAATGCATCAACCCTCCTTCTTTTATACCACAGCTTTGGAACCTGCCATGCCAAAGCAAAGGTCGACTTCTCTTTGTCAAGAGTTCAACTGCTCAAGTCAATAGACAATATTACAGGGTGGATCAAATTAAGCAAATTGCTACCTAACCCTTTTAATAATAGAATCTCAAAGCTCCATAAGTCTCTTAAAATTAGCTCAACTATTCAATTAAGGGAAGAATTGAAGTGCATGAATCTATAGTACTCTAAGACGCGTGGGGCTCCTCTGTAGCGTGACACAGCGTGTAACGCACATTTGACGGTCTGCAATGCACGGGCACGTAGCCCAATAATCCACTTATGTGTTGGACTGTATATCCATGCACTACAGACCATCGGATGATGTGCTGCACACTGTGTCGCGCTACCGAGGACCCAAATCCCTCGAAGACTCCATATTCAAATCCAACCCAAGCTAATTAATTCTTAACTACCTATTCCTAATATCTGTGTTTTGAAGGGTGAAATGTCAGTATTTTAGGAAATGATGCTTGTCCAATCACCAATCTGACATTCAAAACTACATAGTTGTCTCAAAGACTTTTGTATTTTTTCATCACCTGTGACTACTTTGGAATTGGAACAGCACCACTTGGTTCCATGAGTGTTTCAGGGACAAAAACAGGAATCCGGATCTCCACATAGGGACGGGTGGGGACAGATCTGATCCCTCCGGGCATGAATCCCACAACCCCATGAAGGGTTCAGATCTGTCCCCACCCATCCCCATGTGGGTAACAAATCTGAACTCCAAAAACAGTACATGATTGTCATAGAAGTGTCAACCCGTCCCACACCCCCCATGAAGGGGTCAGATTTGTCCCCACCCGTCCCCATGTGGGTAGCGGATCTGAACTCCAAAAACAGTACATGATTGTCATAGAAGTGCCAACCCGTTGGGCTAAGTCAGCTTAATCGGGCCTCATAATTTTTTCCCCTTGCACTGTGATCGCTCGAACAGATAGTCGGGCTTGCATATGGTAGGCATGGTCCCATTTATAAAACGTTCAATCAAGTACTGGTATTTAATTGGGCTTGCAATAATCAGGCTAAACGGGCCTTAGACAAGCCTTAACAGGCTACTAAGACATGTTTATGTGCAAGAGTGTTGGCGGTAGTGTCTATCTCTTTCTTCCTCAAAACAAGGAGGTAGAAGTGTCTTTTCATATGGAGAGGAGAGAGATAGACTCATGGAAGTGTTGGCCTAGCCTACACTCCTGGACACAGTTATTTTTCCCATATATGAATTTTGAGAAATTTTATCTTTTTCTCCCCAATTCCAATTTCTAGGGTTCCGTCCAATTCCAATTTTAGTATGAACCGGATCAGAATCAATGGAGGCCTATCCAATGTTCCAATTCCGGTTTTTTGAACCTTGTTCAAGGATGATTGTCCACAAAAACAAAAAATGTCAAATTGACTAGGTCTAGTCAAATGGGCGGGCCAATGCATAATTGGAAAACCATGTCTTTTAATTCAACTCGGTTTTGAAGCTCTTTTCAAAACGCGATGAGTCAACCCAAGTCAGGGCAAATCATTTTTTTTATTTTTTTATTTTTTACTTATTTTCTATTATCTTCTTGACTTTCTTCAAGTGAGGAGAGACTTGAAGCTATGGTTGCTATATAGATGAGAAGAAAAAAAAAGGAATAATATTGAAGACAAAGAACAAAAATTCTAGGGTTTTATTTAGTTGTACACCAAATCAATGAACACTCAAACTAACTCAGACCTAATCTAGTCATTTTTTAAACTTGAGTCTCTCCTCGATCATGACTCCTGACCAAGTTTCATGTTTTTTTAATTTGACTCAAGTGATTCGCCAGAGTTAAAACCTAGTTTTCCAATTATGGGCGATGAACTTGTGGATTAGTTCTACCCTAGTAAAATTTGGGGTATGTGTACATGCAGTAGCCTTCCCTTAATTCCAAACCGTTATTTATGTATTATGAGAAAAATTTTTCCACGACATCAGAGTGCAGTTTCCCATCAACAAGCATCGTGTAAAAAGATTCGTGGGGCATTTATTATGTGGAGAGAGAGAGTGTGAGATCCATCATCCATGGCAGGAAATGTGAGAAGATGTGGAGTGGAATCTGCACACATGCATAGTAGGGATCCTTTTCCCATGTATTATACTACTAAAGCCAATTTCTGTTCCGGCCTTCACCTTCCTCTCAAGGGCAAAGTGGGGAAACCTTCCCTTTTTGAGTCCATTTCACATTGTCACATGAGGCAGTAGGTGTTCCTCCTCCTCCTTCTCTCACTATATTAATATCTTCCAACAAAATCCCAAGACATGGAAAGGTCTTGCTGCAATCAAATTGCACAGCCACCTCTGAAGCACTTGTCCCTTTGATGTTCTTGTACATCACTTTCTCTACTTGCACTGCTGAGCTCTGCATACATAGAAAGGATCATGGAAAGGCAATTATTAGTAATTAAAGGAACCAATTAGGGTTGTGATTGACTGTAAGGAAGGGGAGAGGGGTAAGAGCCAGTCATTATTACTTGTTCCTTGCAGGGCTCATCTTGGTCACAATAGTTCTGATCTATGATTATAGGATTTGTGACATTGTACATAAAGACATTGTGAAATTTGAATTTCTTTGCACTCCCAGATCCTCCCTGCATGCACACAACATAATTAACAAAAGGCCAAAGATTTCATACATGGTCGTACAAGCATGCACGGTCGTGTTCCCTCTCACAAGGAGTTAGAAAAGTCATAAAACCCCACTCCTATTTTAATGCCTTGAAACTCTCACCCTCACAGCCATGTATGAAAACTGTCCCCTTAACAAAATATGGAAATGTTTACACATAATCACATCTTCAATTGCATATATATACATACAAGCTAGGTCCTTCTAGGTGTCACTATACCTAGACTCGCCTAGTGAAGTACCTAGTTTAGTCCATGTGATATAGAACCCCCCACGTACATATCAATGGTCAAATTTTAATCCAAAGCAAGCACAAAAAGTTGTTAAGACTCTGATTTGAAGTTTTAGTGAATTTCCTAAAATGCCATCAATTGGAGATTAATATAAAATATAAAATGGCATTTTTGTAATTTTAACTACTTACTCTACTCATTTTAAGCTGAAATTGTAACAATAAAATGCTTGCCTAGTCCTTGATCTATCACATGAACTAACTCATGTGCTATGTACCTTGTGGCAAAGAGTGAAGTGTTATACTTCTCTAGGCATAGTGACGAGGAAGAAAACCCATACATAGATATGTAGATATTCATGCAGCATCCATGCATGTATCATGTACAAGGTTTAAAGTATCGGTATTGGATATCGTATTGAACAGGTGGTATTAAGAGACATATTGTATTATATCAGAGAGACACAAGATACAATAAAATACACATGGAAATGTTTAGGATACATGTGAAATACAGTTTTGAAGCATGAAACACTATAAATAAATTATATGTAAACTATATTATGTATAAAGAAGAGAACAAAGTCCGACAGGACAAATGCATTCAATTAATTATGTATAAAGGATGAAGTTTATTACTTGCACTAATACAAATAAAAAAATCATTTTCAGTTTGTGGAAAATATAGGATATAAATACACACCTCACAAAAAAAACCCTAGTTTGTTGCAATCATTCATGTTGTTTTTCGCTAACCTAGTGATCCATTGCAACAAATGACACGGAAAATCAAAGTTTGATAGAAAACTGTTCTTGCACAAATATGGTTTCGATCCTTAATTGCAGGTTGTTCGATTACCAACTGATGATTAAATCAACATTGGATGTTGTATTGTATCAGTACCCTAAAACTAAGATACATATCAGTTAGTATCATATCGGCAAATGTGTTCAGATACTTTAAACCTCGATCATGTATGAATCCACATAATATATAGTTACGTACACACAAGCAAATGTAGATTTGAAAACCTAGCTACCTGTTACCTGCCAAGTCTTGATCCTGACTCCATTTGTGGTTCCATAAAATTTTGCTCTATCTACTACCACATCTGATACATGGGCTTCTTGATTTCCTCCTCCCAAACTTCCAATGCTGAACTCACCAAAAGAAGTTCAAAAAAATAAGAAAAAGAGAAATAAAAGTAAAGGAGAATGTTCTCTGTGCTGAGGGCGCAGGTTATGCCCAGACACATGGGGGTGGGTGCAATGACCACCCTGCCCCCCTGAGTGACAGGCACATGTGTCTGGGTGCAGCCTGCGATGGGGCACAGAGAACATGAACCCTAAAAGTAAAACCTTTAAAAGTGGGAATGTTTCAGTTTAAAATTTGTTCAAAAGTTAGGGTTTGAGTTTGATATACCTAATCCCATGACCTGGTCCACAGGTTATGTCATTAGCTTGAACCTTTGATGACCCACTTACAATTGAGATGCAATCATCACCTTAAAAGAATCACAAAAAAGAAAAGAAGTTCTTCAACTATATCTTTCCAACCTAAAACCCAAAAAAAAAAATTCACTTTTACCTGTTTTGATGACACAGCTTTTGATCAGAATGTTTTGCGTCTCAGTAACATGAATTCCATCTGTGTTAGGGCTTTTTCCTGGTGCAGTTATGATGAGATTGATAACTTGGACATTCACACAATTCTGAAACGCAACATGCATTTGTTGGGAGTCTTTGATATTTAGGTTTCTCACTTGCAAGTTCTTGCATTCATAAAAGGTTATGGCCTGTTGAAGACAATACAGAAATGATGAACTTCAATATTTATTCCTTATAACCAAGATTTAAGAACTCGGAGCCGAGGCCGGTTTCGATCACCCACAAAATTGAGATTTCCCAGGTTTTGACCGAAACTTGATATTTTTTTGGGCAAAACTCGACATGTCATGGACTAGTCAAAATTGATAGAAATTAGTTGAAACTAAGGGTGTCAATTTAAAACCGAAACTGAAATCGGCCGTTTAAAACCGAATCGAAATGAAGTAAATCGGTTTGGTTTTGATTTCCAAAGCTAGAATCTTTTCTGGGTTTGTTTCGGTTTCATGCCTAAAACCGTTAAACCGAACCGAATAACCTATTTTCAAACCGAATAAGGAACCGTAAGAAATTATATTCTTTTTATATTTTTTAATCAAATGTCGATGACATATTTTTTTCCATTTTAGTGCTTGGGAAAAATTTGATGGACTATGATCCTAACATATAAGGTTTTTTATTGGTGAAGATATAAAAAAATTGGCCCAAACTTTTAAAATAGCACCTAAACCGAATATAAAACCAAATTAAAACCTACAAAGAAGCTAAATATAAAACCGAATAAAAACCGAAATCGAACGGAACTAAGTCAATTCAGTTTCGGTTTTGAAAATGTATTCCTAATCTTGGTTTGGTTTGGTTTTGGTTTCTAAATTTTGTTTCTTAAACTGAAACGAATAATAAAAAACCGAACTGATTGACACCCTTAGTCGAAACCACCAAACTAGTCAAAACTGAGCTGGTTAAAATTGGTCGAAACTTGGCATTTATTGATCGAAACTGATCGGAATATGTCGAAACCTGATCAATACAGTAGTACATATAGGTTTCGTCTTAAAAACTAGGAAAACCGAGATATCTCGGTCGAAACCAGTCCATTGTTTTCCTGTAAAATACCTAAAAGAAAATAATTTCCATAGGATATATATTTGGAAACAAATCATAGAAGAAAATACATGAAAATGACTTGCTTATATACTAGAAATTCAATAGAGAAATTATTTTCTATGAATGGATAAGAATGTGAGTTTATTCACTTGAAAGAGATCGAGTAGCTATTTCAGACATAAAATGTTTAGATAATTCTTATTTTATGGAAAATTCTTTCTCTAATTTTACATAAAAACAAACAGAGCCTTAAATAACAGGAAAGGAAAGACTTATACATAAAGGTACTTAAACATACCGTGGGAGCAGGCCTGCAAGGCTGCAAGAACTCATTGAAACAAAATTTAAGATTAGTTAGAGAATTGTGATTAAATAGTAATTAGAGAATTCAAAATGGTAATTAGTACTTACAAGTTTTTTGTTAATTTTGCAGGAATTTTTCCACCATATATTTCCATTGCCATTGATGGTTCCACCACCCTCAACTAAAAAATTTTCAATATTTTTGAATATCAGCCAGTGTCGACGATCATTTTCGTAGTCTGCTAGATCATTTGAAGCTTCAATTTTTCCATAAATCTGGCATATAGAAAAGAAATAATTTCACATCTTTTATGGAGCAGCCATTCATATAAAAAATTAACAATTTTTTTTAAAAAAAAATTTGGGTGGAGAGGGAGGGGGGGGGGCGGCTTGGGAAGACTTCTTGATTAGATTTATCTCACCACCATTTTAAGATCAGATTTGCAAGGACCAGAGAATGTAATCTGCTTAAGAAGATAATTCTTGTTTTGAGGCACAAGAAGAACATCAAATGAAGATGAACAAGCTGCCCTCCAAGCATTCTTAAATGCCTAAATGAACCCAATAAAGAAAACCAATTAAGTTTAAAACAAGATATGAATTAGAGTTTCTAATTTATACCATATAGAGATCTAACATTTAATTTATATTACAGACCTCTGTATCATCTCTTCCATCACCTTTAGCTCCATAATCATCTACATTAACAACTTTAATTGAAGTTGCAAGATTACCCACTTGATCAAATTGCTCCAATGTAGAAATTTCTGTTTTATAGTTGATGAAATTCCTCAAAACGGGCTCGAATTCGTTCTCTCTATCGTCAATTGTGCGAAAGTAATTAGGATAAGTTCGGGTGTCATAAACAGAGGATTCATCAAGATAAGTAGAGAGTTGATCCTCTTGCAAAATGCTATAACAAGAGTAAGAACATAAGAACAGCATAAGGAGTGAAAGTAGTTGTTTTTGTAGACCCATTGTAGTCTTAACTTGTAAGAGATAGAAAAAAACAAACAATCCAATAGATATGAAAGATTGCTTAAAGAGTGTTGGAGGGATGGTGATGAAATTATGTCATTGATGAGGTTATATATTTATAGAAAGGGAAGATTGCTTAGTAGTTATGTCTGAAAGAGAGAGAGAGAGAGAGATTTTTACTCAATCTATGGCGCCTTGGGTCTTGTTTCTCCATGTTAAGTTTCCGAGGTATGGATTGAGATACAAGAGATTGAGGTGAAAAAACCACAACACAAGAATATACGTGGTTAGACAAGGTGTTTACGTCCACGGTGAGATGAGAGCAGTCTTCACTAGCAATGAAGAAAATGGTTAATCACAAGCTCTATTGCTCACGCCTCTCTGTTTTTACAAAGAATTCCTCATAACCCTAAAAAGGTTTCAGCAAGGTGCCTATGGGCTTTTAACGGCCCTTCGGAAGCAGCCCACAACCCAAATTTTGGAATACAAGATATCAACCCTCAACAACATACCATGCATAGAAGACCACCATATGGTTATGGCTATGATGTCAAAGAGGAAGTGTTTGGTGGAAAAGTTGGGAGAATTATTAGGCCTTTTTTGGGTGAGATAACCTTAAGGTAAGAAAGTGGAAGGTGAGTTTGTGGTAAGAGAATAGAATTTGCGTGTGCTTTTGGGATGAGAAAATATTAACATCACCAAACTTGCCGTGGTGTGTTTGGGAAAGGGGAAGGGATGGGTTTGGAGTAGTGTCGTTTATGACTTAGGTTTGTTACTTTTGTGGCTTATTGTCTGTGACATAATGAGATTGAAGATTTTTTATTATCTTCCTCTCTATGTATATCTCTTTCTCTAAGTCTCAAAGTGACTACCCCATCAGATGGGGTAAGAGTTGGGGAAGAATATGAGTTTCTGATTTATACATTTGGGCTAATGTATGGCATCTGCCACATGTCTTTTTTCGACGATGAATACAATATCGACATGTCGGATGAGGTGATTGTATAAGATGTGATCGTCGAAACAAGTCTTAATTTAGAGTCGTGCCGTGCTTATTTTGTCTAGATTTCAAGGTTAAATGTGGTTTAATTAGTGAGATTTATTGTTATACCCGCACCCCGGGAGTATAATTAATTATTAATTCTTCCCCGTGACGTGTAGTTATCACGCCAGCGTGCCGGTGAGTTGTTCTCACGGTGGTCAAACCCACTATATTGACCATAGTACGAGGTTGCTTGTGGAAACTAGTCGGGACCACGGAGGTTGCACCTTGACGTGTCGGGGTAAGTAGTTGACCAAATTTTGTTGTGTGCTACCGCCCTCTCAAAGCCCTCGAGTATGGTCCAAAGGCCCGACCTCTTATGGTGGGAACCACCTTCCTACTCGCATCGGAGGCAAGGTTCTCGGCTGCCTCCGACCCCGCATCCAATGCGCTAACAAGGACCCTTGTGGGTGAGACCCTGTGGCTAAGGTGCTATTGGTGCCCTGCCATGTTTGACCCTACCCAAATAGACCCTAGGTTACACTTATGAGGCCTTATCCAAATAGGCCAATAAATGTGAAGTCTATATGAGAGAGAGGGGTAAGACTATTCCTTAGTCTTTCTTTTTCTTTCTCTTTCCTAACCTAATCGTGAAAGGAGAGGAGAGCTTTGAAGGGAGGAGAAGGAAGGAAGAAGAAGAAGGAAACGGCTCTTGGGTTTGGAGTTTAAAGAGGGCACCTCGTGTGTACCTCAAACCAGGTAAGCCAAGTGCCCTTTTCCCCCATTTTTCTCTCTTCCCCTTGCTCGTTTGAGCTTGGGTGGTTCGTTGGTTGCAGCCCCAAGATGGGGATTTCTTTTGAAACCCAAAGGGTTAGCTCGAGCCATGTGTAGTTTCCCTTGTAGGATGCTATCCCATTTTCATTACAATCCTATAAAGACCTCTATTTTGACCTCTTGCTGAATCTATTTGATTCTAAAGCTTCAACCACCAAAGAAAACCCCAAATCTGGATTTTTGAGCTTTTGATCCTTTAAACCCCTTAAATCTTTGAATGTTGGGTGTTTCTAAGACCCAAATAGACTCCAAGACACCCCCTCCCTAGTCCCTTGAGGCTTAGAGAACCAAATGGGACAACCCTGGGCTTTAAGACCTTGAAATCGCACTTGGGTTGCATCGGAGGCAAGTCTGTGTGTGCCTCGATGTTGCCTCCGATGTGTCACTGAACTGCGGGAGGGTCGGAGGCAAGGTCGGAGGCAGTCTCTTTGAGTCAGACGTTGCCTCCGTCTGTTTTAAAGCTTATAACTTATGTAAGCGGTGGGGTTTCTCTATGAGGCCTCCCCTACACTCTCTCACACTCTTATTCACTTCCATAGGCGCCAACATATGTGCAATGGGGTGATTTTGAGCGAAGAATCGTTGCGCTTATACAAACTCCATTTGAAGTAATTGGTGAGTGGGTTTGGGTATTTGTTTGAGCTTGTTTACTATTGCTTATTCATGCATTTATGAATTATATTGTGACATTATCATTCAAGCATGATTGCATATTTGCATTTATTCTTATTCGATGATGATGATTTGGATGATATGGATTTGTGTTGGGTTACGGTGCGGAAATCTTGCACCGGAACCCCAGTACGTGGAATTGTATATTGCATCTCATTCTTGTTCATGCATTATGCGCCGTGTTGTCTTCCAGTACCCGGGTGTTAGATGGAATGGGGCGTTGACACACCGGATGTACCTCTCTCAACACGATAGGATTCATGTAGTATATACGTGGTTAGGCTCGGTTCCTATGCTACGACCCTTACTGTGAGGGGTTTAGGTGTTGGGTAGCCCAGAGCACCTGCTTGCTGTGGAGAGTAGAGAGGCCGAGGCCGAGGGGTAGTAATGGTTATCGAGTGCGCCTGCGGGTGGTGATGACTCGACCGCGCGGGCTCCATAGTAATAATTGAGGTTGCATTGTGGTGAGAATGGAAGGATCCACAATGTCTTCCCGGGGATTAATGCTAGGTAGCATATACCCATTGACTTAGCATTGTGTGTTAGGTGGTAAATGAATTAATAATAGCATGCACCATGGACTATTTGTGATTGTGTGATTGTGCATCCCCTTTTCTCTCTCCACTAGGCTCGGTGGAGCTAACCCCGTGTACACATTCTTTTTAGATTTTGATGCGAGATGATTCTTGTGGAGCAGAGGCTGTGGCGAGGATCATGGCGATGGTTGCCCACGTGAGATTTATACTCGTTAATCATGCAAAACTAGCAATCATTCAACTGTCGTATGAAGCAAAACCGATCAGATTATCAGCTTATCTTGTGCTTGTGCGGCCCTGAGAGCTCGACACGTGGAAGAAGCTTCATCCAACAGTGCGAACTTGAAGTAAGGCAGTTGTTTTATCTTTTCTTTCTTCTCGAGCTTAGCACCATTGGATGTCGCATCTTCCACATGTTGAGTTCTCGACAGATCGCATGATGCACCGCCATTAGGGCCGCAGAGGATTTTTTTCCCTAGTCAATCTTATGATTATTAGCTGATAATAAGAACTAATTTGGTTTACATCATTTCATGATTGTTATGGGCCGAGGTGCTCTTACTGAAAGCCCATATTCGTTATTGGGCCTTAGTTGTTTGACCCATTGAAGTTTGTGCAATCAAGGCTTTGTCTCAACTCCCTATCAAGTATTAATTGCTTTGAGTAGGGGATTTGGAATCAAGTCACAACTCATGAGTGAGGAAAAGATGAATTTTCTTCATCACAGTTTCCTCATTCTATTTCTGAAAGTGCACAATTAAGCATACATAGGGCACATCATTAATTAAATGCAATGGTTGGGATACCTTAAAAGGTTTGGTTTGAAGAGTGGTCGTCTAAGCCGGCCGGATTTTAACCATGTGGAAGGATGATGTGACCAAAAAGGAGTGTCGAAATAGGAGACTATCCGCATCGGCCACCTGTCAAATTTCGCTGGCTCCATTTTCAGGGTATAAAGGCGGTTTCCGTCGACGATGACAGCAATACCGACTTGTGGACATTGCTACATCATATTAAAGACCAATGGGAAACTACTCTCCTCTTTAGTAAGACTTGTATGAATAAGCTTCCCTCTGTGGCTTAAAAGCTTGTTCATAGCAAACACTGTAAATAGAAGTGAATCAGTAATGTAAAATGGAGTTCCAGAACATTGACTTTGATGAATTTTCAAAAGTTTTTGGATTGGACTTAAACCATGAACTGGGAGAAATCTGTTCTGACCCAATAACCCTTACCTAATAGCCATTTAATGGAACCAATCTCAAACAACAGTAACAGAAATAGGTGGATCTGCCAGACTTATATTTGCTCCAATCAGGACTGCTGAATAAGCATCCGAAGTCCTAAGGGTGTTTCTGTTACATCACAGTCAAAAGGTGTGAGCAATATAGTACCTCACAATACCAAGGGTGTGTTGGTAAATGCACAGCATACAAAGTGTTATATGTTGTTATCTGAATGCCCTAATTTGCTAAACAATCAATTGGTAAAAAGCATAGTTGAAATGAGAGATTGGATTGTACTCTTATAATCTTGCCTAGACTTATGCTGTGTTTGGTATACATTCGGAATGCATTCTAGGATGATAATAATGCATTCCAAGATATCATACCAAATGCACAATACCCACTGTGGGGAATTTGAGACCATGACAATTTAAATATTTGCCATGTAAAGGGCGTACCCAGTACACAAGGCTCCAGCCACTGCAGGGTCTAGGGAGGGGAAAAATATAATCAACTCAAACTATAATAAAATATTCCGAATCGAAGATAGGTTTTACAATTAAAAAGAAAAAAGTTGATTTATCGAAGACCCCATAAATTAACAAATTAATAAATCCTGTATTCCTACCTTCTATCCATATTCGAAACCCTTTACAGTGGCTTATTACAACAACAACAACAACAACAACAACAAAAACCTTGGACCAAAGGCCCAATATATGAAACCCATCCCAAGGCTTATTTCCAGTAAAATAAGCCCACTTCTGTGATTTATATGCATGAAAAATCCTGTACATAATAGTCTAAGCTCCACTACTATAGAGTTTACAATACCAATAGGACCTGAAAAGATTACAGAATATTATCTTCAGATTTTGGAAGGCCCTCCAACACCTGCTGACCCTAGGTTACCAAATGGGCTTCCATAAAAAAAAATTTTGATTTTCATAGTCATGAGAAGAGGGGCTCTCCATGATTGTGGTAAGGTGATGGATGACAGAGGGAATCCAGCAATCATACTCCAATATCTTAAGAAAATGAGAAAAAAAAAAAAAAAGGTAAATATCCAAAGTAGCCTGCCAACCTAGCAGTTCCCAACATAATGGCTTCAAGAACCCATGCAGATGTCTAATTCAGCTCCAAATATCCTGTTATGTTCTCCCCACAAAGTCCATGTGCACACTATAGGAATCATTCTCCACATGAGATTCCCTCCCCCCCCCCCCCCCCCCCCAACCTTTAGCTACAGTGGCAGACTGCCAAACTACAGAAGGTCAATAATATCAGGATAAAGTGTAGTGAACTCCAAAGAGGCTTATATGTAGGTCCAAACTGCTTAAATCAAAGAATATTGTGACATTGTCCCTAAAATATAGGTACTAGCATTATGCAAGCAAAGACATAAAACTAAGTAAATGTCAAATTACAGTATGGGTAGATCAGCAAGGAAATATGATGAATGTAGAGAGCAATTTTTTGATATGGAGTTAATCCACAAAAAAAAAGAAAAGTTTGGATTGAAAGGGAGGTCAGGTTTTGTAGGAATTATATGGGTGAGGTAGGAAATGGGACTAAAAGTGAAAACATAAGGTTTTCATGACTGGCCGGGTGGTATATATGAAAGTCTAAGCCATAACAGTCAAAATTTAGGGTTTTCTAAAGGGAACTTGATGTTTCAAGCCAGGTTTGTCAGTTAGGTCTTTGGGGTTCAACAATTTCAATATAACTTGAACTCAATGTATGTTTGCAATGGAATTTCTCACACATGGCAAGGATTTTAAACTAGTTGTAGAAAAATAAGAAGACGAAGAAAGACAAGACCTACGACGTCAAACCTAGGGTTCCTATAAAATTAAAATTAAGGTTCTAGAAAATCATACTTAAATTTAAAGCAATCAAACTTCCAGAGTTTAAGAACTGCAAGTTTAGGACAAGTAAACAAATTCTGACCCATGGGTAATATCTAATAGGCCAACAAGAATAGTAGAACTAATAACAATAATAACTAGAGTTCACACAAGCAGAAGTTTCAATTAACAACATAGGGACTTATAGCTAAGAAGAACAAGCAAAGCATAATCTTAGGATCGGATTTCAATTGAAAGTGGAAAATAAAATGTAAACTACAATCCCTTCTTCCCTTCTTTTTTTTTTTTTTGGTAGAAACCACAATCCCTTCTTTACCTCCCTCCCTAATGAATGACCAACTTAATTATAGGAAAACAATAAAAGTAAATATACAACCTGCAAGCAGGAAATGAAGAGGAGAAAAGAGGAAAAGGAGCTCTGCTGTAGGATATTTTTAGTGTACATATGATCCTTACTAACCCGCTCTTTTTGCCAGTTAAAGTCTTAGGAGGTTTCCAGAAAGCTGAATCCAACAGAATAAGATATTCCTAGATAATCATAGTACTCCCGCGCCCCTGATCAAATGCATATGTTTCCATCCCTTCCATATTGTTCATCCAGCCTTTCACCTGAGCCACATCACCTTATACAATCAACTAACAAGCAACAGAAACAGAAAACAAGGTGAAAAATGATAAACCTAACATCGAATACCTATTATAGATCTTAAGAATTGATCTCTAATAGACCTAACATCCTTATGGCACTCTAAAATGATAAACCTTACATTGAATACCTACTATAGATCTTAAGAATTGATCTCTAATAATAAATTTAACATCCTTATGGCACTACATCCCCCCCCCCCCCCCAAAAAAAAAAAAAAACTTCAAAACTACATTGTATCATGAAATTTAATAACTCAAACTCCATGCAACAACCATTAAATCTCTAAGGTCTTAGTCATCATCAAAATTGTTTTGCATGATTTTGCCACTTTAGAGCAAGAGGTTTCAGAGAAGGTCAAAGTTCAAAGATATCTATGCATATGAGACAAGCTCTTTGAAATGGCTTTGACTAATAGCCCAACAAATTGTGTGGCTTGTACCTTTTCAACCACTAACATACAAGGTTGAGGCTCAGAAAAAGTTCCAGTACTTAAAGGATACAAGAACATAAATGCTGTAGAGCAGAAAATCACCAATGGACCAGTCAGGTGGAGATACGGAAAATCCAAATAGCTAAAGGAGTTCCAAGAGAACAGCTATTAATTGAACACCTAACCTTGACAGTGTAAGGATGTTTGCGACCCAAATAGATGATAATAATCAGTGACTTCCAATACTAAGAAAGGCACCAGTAATAACAACAGCAAAAGCTCAAATGAGCAAATGAAATTATTTCAAAAATCTCCCCAGCCATATATGCCAAAGAATGGCATGGAGAGAAACTCCCATGAATCAGTCTTAACTTTCAGCACACCATCATTATACACTGATCACAAATTCAAAGATGGGCAATATGTTTTAAATCTACACTCTCATCTTTCCACACATCAGATTCTCAAAATCTTCATAAATTCTCATAGCCAGATCATTAATAATACATGACCTTCCGAATACCCGATTATGGCATTTTCCCCCCTCATCCATTCAGTATGATTGTTTACTACCCAGCTGTCTATTCATTCAACATTACGAGTTTTCATTTTTCTTTTTGTCCCAAATTCTAAAGATCAAATGAAGTTTTTATTTTCTTGGGTGGTTTTATTTTCCCTGGGGCGGGGGGGATCCAAATGTATTATCAGAACAAAGAAAAATGGGTCATCAAGACTCTCAGTCAATTTTTAATAAGAATAAGAAAGGAAAAATGTGATGCAATAAGTGTTATACATGTCTTAATATTCAAGAAAAAAAATAAAGATAAATTGACTACAACAACTGATTGCAACCTATAATTCACACTCGAGGAACTGCATATATAAGACACACCTTTGAGACAATTTCTTTATGTAACTATAGAAGTAAGGGTATATGAGGCCACACTCATTTCTTTGAAGTTTTTCTTTTTCAAATCCCCCTTTCCATGGTTAAGCTCTTGCATTCTGAGAACATTATATACAAAAAAATTAGGACTGTTCAGTCTTTGCCACAATAGAAACAGCATTGAGAAGACCTGCTACATAATCCTCATATGTGCCAAAAATGCAAGCAATTTATTGGAAAAAAAATCAAGTTGGGACTTCCAGTGATAACGATTGAAAATCAAGGGTACAAGCCATAACTTTTTTATGAAGTCACAAAAATTCCCCAAGACAGGCGTCAACCACAATGTGTGATTCCCACTCACATTCTGCTCAAACAGCAAGTCAAAACTGGCAGTAATAACTTTGTGAATAAGTACAAAACTCTCTTAGAGCAAGCATTAACCAATAGCTACGACATCCTATACCACTACAGTTCATACAGAAGTTTATAACTTGTGTTAAGACATCATAAGCCCAAGAGCCATACTCTCATGAAAGGCACGTGAAGCGACATATGTAGGTTGTGAGTGTGTAAAGAGAGGGCAGGCATATTCACAATTGGTATACCAACAAATTATCAACTGGGATGAGAATGGCTTTGCTGCGCTAATGCTAATGCTCCTCCCTGGGCTAACAAACAACGTCGACGGTTGTGCCCTGGTTTTTTGCATGCACTACAGTTTGATGGCCCACGACCTTCCCTCTCCGGGCCTACACAACGACGACCATGCTCATCCATCTCATTCTGCAATTGCACTGACTGTGGCCGACCTCTGCTACGTTCCCTATCTGGGGGAGGGACTATGCTAGGTCCTTCATGAGGAGGCCAGGAGCCTATGTCAGGTACAGAATGAAAACCTGGAGCATATGTTAGTGCAAAAGTGTCGACTTTATACCAATCATCAACAAAAGTCTGGGGATCCAACATAATTGACTGGCAGGCTGCAATCACATGCGAGCATGGATAGCCATAAATCTGAAGTTTTCCACATGTACACATGCGGGCCCCTAGATTTACAACATGGGTATGAGGCTCGCCTTTAGTTCCTTTGGTAATCACTTCGAAGACATCAGGTACATCATTTAACCACTTAACCCCATGCCCTGATGCTCTGTTCCTATAACATGCAAGTTTTCCCTCAACAAGTGGAGTGAACTGTGACCCATATGCTGCCACCTGCTCCCTTCGTGTGATGAAGTAGGTATTCAAGCGGTAAAATGTTAGTCTCACTAACGCTGTTATTGGCAATGCACGAGCTCCTTTCAGTACACTGTTGATGGTTTCTGACATGTTTGTTGTCATGATTCCAAAACGATGGAAATCATCATGTGCAAGAGCCCATTGCAGAGCAGGAATTTCATCTATCCATTGCCGAGCATCCAGACTAATGTTTGTTATTAACTCCATAATCGTATCATACTTTTGAGGTTGATTGTGCTCCGCAGCCCTAATGAGAAGGTTCTTTATAGCAGCATCATGAAACCTTCTATTAAAATTGCTGGCTAAGTGGCGCATGCAAATGCGATGAAAGGCATTTGGTTCTTCCCACTCAGGCCTCCTCATTGCCACCAAGATATCATTGTGGCAATCCGATATAATACAAAGTCCACTTTGTTTACCGACAATCTCACTAATATTATCCAAAAACCATGACCAGCTACTCTCGTTCTCCTTCACAACAATGGCAAATGCAAGGGGAAACAAACCATTGTTCCCATCAATTCCAGTTGCAATTAACAGCATTCCTCCATACTTCCCGGACAATTGTGTGCTGTCAATGCTTATAACAGGCCGACAATGCTTGAATCCCTCAATTGTGGGGCCAAATGCCCAAAATACACGCTTGAATACACTGGACTGATCACTTACATGCTCCGATTGTAACAAGACAATGGTGCCAGGGTTTGTCATTTTCAACGCATTGAGATATCTTGGCAATAAGGCATACGATTCTTCCCAATTGCCAAATATCTTCTCAAACGCCTTCTGTTTTGCCTTCCATGCCTTCATGTATGAAATATTATAGTCATAGGTATTTGCCATATGTGCCTGAATTGCCGCCGGTGTGATTGATAGTTGAGCTTTGACCATCCCCAGTATTTTACTACAAATGAATTCAGCATCTAACTGTGCATGGTCCTGGTTAATGCTGGGCTTGACACAAGTGTGTGGCCCTGCATATTTTGTAATGGCAAAACATGAAGAGGAATTCTTCTTCAAAGATGCACGAAGTCTCCACAGACAACCTTTATTTTTACACTTCAGAGCCAGCAACGACGGAGTTGACTCTAGAACAATGTACTGCTGATGTGCTCTGATAGCATACTCTTTCACAGTTTGCTGTAATTGTTGTTTCGTTTGAAATATTTGGCCGACATGTAGCACATCTTTTACATTATCTGGAACAACTAGTACTCCTGGTACATGGTTGCTGGCAACCGCATCATTCACCCAGCTTGCATTTGTGAACTCATCAATAGGTTCCCGTTCAACCTCTGCCATATTGTTGTTGGCATTAGCTTCTGACACCCAGGCATTTCCCTCTGTCTCATTTAGTTCCTGAACAGGATCCCCAGTCCCATCCTCCTCACTTCCAACATTGTTGTGGGGAGACTCCTCTCTTCCCTCATCATAGCCTGAACCACTTTGGACAAGTACTAGATCGTCCCTTCCACTCTCAATGTGTAAAGCTTCATTTTCCAAGTACAACTCCACAGCATGTACATCGGGGTGTCGCCCCAATTCAAGCATTATCTCAGTGGAATCTTTGTCATCTATCATGTAGGCTATGTATCCCCTAGACACTGGATATCTACAAGTAATCTTGATATCAAACTGCCTCCTGTCATAGCCAGTTATCTCATACATTTTATCCAACAACTCTGAATGACTAATATTATGGTTGACCCTGATTCCCTTCAGCTTACCACCTTCATAATCCAAACCCAGTGATGCAGTTGTAATCTTCCCATTCCAACGACACATAAGTGTTACCATCCGATCCGCCATATTCTGTCATTGTCAATAAAGAACATTAAATGCTGAGCTATTCAAGTGAAAATAAGCCAAAGCTATAAGATTACAGAACACATAGCACATCTCCTGGTTCCATGTCATTCAATTTATTAGTTATTACATAAAGAAACCATTCTTTTCTCAACATGAAGTTATCCAAAGTAAACTACCCCACTAATAATATCAATTTGCACCGCACTGCAGTTTAACTGTTTTCTGTTTGAATTTTTCGTCATGGGTTTGATACAATACTAATTTGCATTGCAGAATCAGCAGATGGACCATAAACATGACAGGCCAACCATGATATCCGATTTTGCATGTTTTTTGCGAAGAAAGAATGGTTAAAATAAGGGCTAGGACCATTCACTCAACTCTTACGAGCTACAGCAAATTCTTCCTAATTTTCTTGGTGGAAAGATTTATAAATACTTCGATAGAGACAAGAGCAACAACTGAATAGGAAACACATTTTGTGGAAATCAATTACAGTAAAACCCACGCCCCTGAGCCCCTCCTCCCTTACTTTCCTGTTGGAGCATTTGTCTGGCAACTTCACTGAGTCAACTAAAAGAAGTGAGGGTTTACCATTTACCTCATCATGAACAATCTGATCTCACTGCAGGAAAATGCTCTTGATATGAATCTTATCTGTTTAGACTTATATACCTCTATCGTCCTGGTTACTGACAGCCCAAAGTCATGTCCAATGGTTCCAAGACAATAATACAGATTTGCAAATCATCAAATACATTAGCCAGAGTGGATTTCCAAAAGCATTGAAAAGGGTAAAAGTAGGAGAATTAAAGAAACGTCACAAGACATGCACTTCACACAGGCTTATTCCATAAAAAAAAAAATTTGTAAACATTTCATACAAAAATCATATCAAAAAACATATGGAAATCCATGCCTCAAAACAAAGGTTCAAGATTAAGATGGAAATTTGATACTCAATTATAACTTTCATCAGTTCATCAATCACGTTAAAGGTTTTTTTATTTATTTTTTTTTATATATATAGTTAATCACACTACAAATTCACATTATTCTTCCGTTTTGGGAGATAGGACCAAACCTATACACAAGAAAAATAAAGTAGCACATTACGTGAACTACATTACTCTATGAAACATCATGAAAATAGAAAATGGCAGACTCCAAAACAAAAGCACCAGCTGATCGTAGGATTTCAAATGAAAATACAAGGTTCCTGATCACAAATTATTGGCCTAAAATGCATTCTACTGGTTAAACTCAAAATAATCACACTGGACAGTATTACAGCAGAAAATTTTCCATAAGCATCCTCTAATTTTGGCTGGTTAGTACACAATGTTTGAAATTTCAAGTAAAATCTGTCAAAAATGGATATTTCAGTTTAGCGTGGAGTGTAATCTCGAACCTTATCTGTAAACAATCAGAAACTTTGCCATGTGCTAATCCTAGTAGCAACAAAATATTCAGACAAAAGACGCATATGAAAACAATTGCTTCAACTTCAACTATTAAGGTATATTAATGATTAAATACATTATAAACCAACAAATGGGACAAATAATAATCATCAATAACACTAGTAATCCTTGCAGAATAAACCTAGAGGATAGGCAGGAAGAATAAAAAGTTGCAACTCTTTTCCAACAGAAGTCTGACTAGGAGTGATAACTTCTTTTAGCATTCTCCCATAAGGAATTTAGATTAAGTCCCACTCCCACATTCCTGAACTCAATTCACATAAAACTTGTAAATGGGAATCACTACTTCATAAGTGGATACTTAATTTTAGATTAACTCCAATATCCCAGTCTTGACTTCAGTTTACAGAAGACATGGAAGTTCCAGCTTCTTCCAAAATAAATAAATAACTCTCCTTGAGGATTACATGGAAGACCTTCTCGGCGCTGCCACTTACGTGGCAAAGTCCCAACATAAATCTATGATAAAATCTTAGAATGGAACTTAACACTGACTTTCTCTTGCTATTTTCCAATTCTTCTACTAATGACCATGTTTCTCAGTCAAGCTGCTGTTCAAATTTGTAGCTGCTTCTATGTTCTACGGTTTCAACCTCAGAATCTGGCTCTCCAATCTCCTTTAGGGGTTATATGTCAATTAGTACATTTCCTATACACTGGTCATCACAAGTAGGCTGTCATAGCAAATTGAGAAGTGAATTTGTTTCCTGATAACGGGTCAGATAGATGATAATGACGAGGAGGCCTCATTATTCTCTCAGACCAAATCCAAACACCTACGATGCAATCCCATCAAGTAATTAACCCAGAGAGAAACCCAAGCATGCCCATTAAAGCAGAACATTTGCTCGGAAAGAATCAGGGGAATTAAAGTAAAAGAAAAAAAGAGGAGCCCAGTTCAACTATCACGCCCAATTCAAGTAGACAATGAAAAGAGACGTTCCATCCGAATTGGATGAATGCCCATCATCAGAGGCCCTATACCATGATTATAGTTTCATGTGCAGGAAAAATTGAACTAACCTGTTTCCTCCGAACTCTGAAGGGTGGAAACCAGAGAACTGATTTGCACAAACCTTGCAGTACTCTAGAGGATGCTTCTCTTGTGTATTCAGATTATGGCTGGGAGGAGAAGAGAGGAAGAAGGAAGGTAGTGACAGAGGTTCAGGTCGACGAGAGTGACCGGAAAAGAGAAAAATTCTCGTTGCAAGCGGTCAGAGAACTGTCATTTCGTTCACAGAGAGAGCACACAGTAAAGGGCAAGGGTAAAATGGGAAAATAATTAAAACATTGCCAGATTGCCTCAAATCCGAACTGGTTGGTCATGGGTTGGTCTGGTCCTCTACTCAAACCAACCCGAATAATAAACTCAAATTTTTCCTTGGAACTAATACTTTACGCATGAAAAATTTACAAAAGGTTTCCTACACGGCCGCACATGATGCACAGTTGCACATGAGACAATGGTCCCCTTGAAATACTCTGATTTACCCCATAAAAAGATTCTCTGTAACTACTCATCCAACGGCGGGGACGACTGAAACACGTATATCAAGTCCTCTCAACCGTGGATGGATGGTTGGATAGTAGTTGGCCACCTAAGTTGTTGAAGAGGATCCGGATCCATTACCTTTTCTTTAATTTAGAGAATCGTGGATGGGGCATCTACAGCCGCGGTCGTGCATGAATCCCTTCTCCAAAAATTTATTTTCCTTGTGTTATTTTCTGCACCTACAATAAAATAAAAATAAGCAATGGATAATGTTATTTTAGGGGGAAAATTTTTATCTTCTCCCATCTCACTTATGTAGAAAAATAGAAAATAGTATTCAAGCAATCCTAACATTTTCAATAAATTTAAATAGATTGGTCTGCAATCAAGGATTTTAAACTCGAAATTGGTGTTGAATCGATTCCAACCAATTTTAATTCAAATCAGATTTGAATTGACCAAATTCAGTTCCGAAAATCCTAGAATAGGCTACCTTATATATAGTTCCAATAACCCTAGGATCGGTTGCTCCAAAACAGACAAGATTAAACAATCCTGAACGATTCCTATCCAAATTGACCAAATTAAGGAATAGATATCTAACTTTTGAAACAGTGTCTGCAACTCAAGACGAGAATAGCTTTTTTATGATAAAAACTTGTTGTTTTGGTAACAATGATAGAAAACTTATAATTGGCTGAGGAAGTGTACTTGTCCACTAAATTTGGGTATTGTTGCGTGTGAAAACCTCTGGTGCTTGGTTCGCCCGTGGATGAACCTGTAAAAACCAAGCAATGAGCACAAGAGGGCCGGTGTGGCTCGGCCTAGGACTCTCCGATGCTCAAGTCGGGTCTCCAACGCGACGACGCGTGCTGCGTGGTAAAAGCAAGATCATGAATGGTACTCCATACCGGGTATTTATAGAGTGAGGAGGAGACGAGACGGTTGGCAGAGTCCTAGTATGGTAGGAGTCCTTCTTTCGGAAGGTTCTCTCGCGTAGAGCGGAGTGGAGAGTTATTTTCGAGGTCGGACTCTTATTAAGGTAAGAGTCCATGTAGAGTGCGATTCCGTGATGCGCGGGGATCGTGGCTCGATCCTATCCCATAATTCTCGGGATGTGTTGACGTGGCGGAGATCCTAGGTGGGGTGCTATGGGAGCCTCAATGGAAGAGGGCTCGGCCTCGGAGGTCGGCTCAGGGGTCGGCAGAGGAGGTCGGCAAGGGAGCTCGGCCCGGGAGGTTGGTCTCGGCCATGAGTTCGGCTAGGAGTCTATGGGCTGACCTGAGGGGCTCGGCCTCCGCCAGGCTAGCTCGTTGAGTGCGGTTCTGTCGGTGACTTATCGGAGACGAGGTCGGCCCGGTCTCTGCTTGGCCCAACTCGGTTCTCGGACCGAGGTCGGGTCGGCCATGTGGCGACCTCGGATAGGAGGGGTGTTTTATGCCTCATCACAGCCCCCACTCATCGAGGGGCTCGGCAGACTCGATGAGTGAAGTTTCTGAGTCGCTTGTCGGAAGATTCTTGCGGTTGAGCCGAGCTTATTTTTATTGCCGCGGATTTAACGTTGCACGATCCGGACGGTTGGGTTTGATGCCACGTCGCCAGAGCCATTATGGCAGGCTCGGGAATTTGAAGCGCCCTTTGATGCGGGCCGTTGAATCATCTCGAGCTGCAGTCGCCGTAGGATCGAGAAAACCAAGGATTATAAATAGGCGACTCCTAACTATTCATTCCTCAACGCTTTAAGTTATTGACTTCTCGGCAAGCTTGGATCCTTCACTCGGTAGATCTCGGCGTTTACTTGCTCGCGATCGACTCGGCCGTTGCTTCGTTCGCGCCGGTTCTTCTTCAATCGATAAGTCTTCTCCGCCTAGTATGTCGTTGGTAGTAGTCCTATGGGCGAGCTGCTCGTCGGGCGCGAGAGGGCGCTAGTCCGAGCCGAGAGCTCCCGCTCGTTCTCCCACCATAGACTGTTGGGCTCGACCTCGGATGAGCCCGATGTAGTGGAGTTTCGTCGGCCGAGGTGGCCGAGCCTCAGTTACTCATGGAGTCGACCACGCGGCCCAATCCATCGCCGCTGAGACCAGCCGAGAACTCCGGTCGTCCTCATCCGATGAGGTATCAAGTGAGGGAGATTCGTCCGAGGTGGGGGGTTGGCTCGGTCGGCTCGTCTGCTGCCGCCCGAGCCGAAGGAAGGCGATGTCGGCACCGATTCGAGCACGATCACGGAGGACGACCTCGACTATCCGAGGACGACCTATGCCATCCCCGAGGACATTCGGCTCCGAGTTCCTAACCCCGGTGAGATGGCTCGCTTCTTGAGACCGGCGAGGTGGCTCTGCACGAGACCCCCTTCAAGTATGCGTTCGGGCTCCGTTCTCGGCTGGTGGACGGATCTTGGACCACTTCCACCTGTCTCTGGCCCCGGGTGCCGAACTCTTGGCTGGCCGTGTACGGCTTCTACGCCTTGTTCGGCGAGATGGGCCGAGGTGCGAGCGTGGCGCTTTTTCTCGGCTCTTCTTCTTGAAGAAATCTCCGAGAAGGGGTGGTGCTATACGCCGCCCGATCGGGAAGAGTGTGGCTACGGGCGGCCACAAATTTAAGTCGATCGCGCCGACCTTCAATAAGTATTGGAAGCCTCGTTTTTCTTCGCTTCCATTCCCAGACCCTCTCCGAACCGAGTGGAAGGAGATGAACTGAACTACGTCAATAGGGTACTACCCCGGCCGAGAACGAGATGACATCGCCGGACTGATCTTAGCGTCCGCCCCCGATGTCCTCCGGCCGGGACGAGGGTTTCTTGGAGGTGGCATATGACCCCTGGTAAGAGCCCGAGCCGGGCCCGTCTCCGTTGTCGAGATGACCCCTTTACTTGATTTTCTTTTTCTTTCGACTTATTTTTACATTCTCGGTTTCTCTTGCGGTGGTGGTCACATTCCCCTATGGATACAGCTGGCTACGAGGCCAAGACCATCGATCGAAAGAAGAAAAATGCGAGAGAAGAAACCCCGGCGAGTCCTCCAAGGCCCCCAAGGGCAAGGCCGTGATGTCGGGGCCATCGGATCTTGTGGTCGGCCTTGAGGCCGAGAAGAATACGGCCCAACCGGGTCTCCGAGGAAGGGGAAAGGCCGAAAAGGCGAGAAGAGCCCGTCGAGACGTCAGCGTCAAAAGCTCTCGGTTAATCGACTAGTGGTGGTCTTCCGCCGTGGCTTCGCCCGCCAACATCTCCGATATGTCACGGGAGGGCCTCGCCAACAACGTTCCCGTGAGGCTGACACGGGCCTCTTCCCGGGGACTCGGCTTTGGACGTCGGCCGCTCATGCCAAAGAATCATTGGATGCGGTCGGCTTCCATCCGACAAGGAGAAGCTCGAGCGTTGCGACCTAAGCTCCTCTCCACTCTATTTCGGGATTTTCAACATGGTAAGTTTCCTTGTCGGCTTTTTTGATTAGATATGATACGTGTAGTCTGTCTTGATTTTTGTGCTCATGCTTTTTTGTAGGGCTTTGCCAAGGCAGTGGAGACTATGCTCGCTTTGAGGCTCTTGATCGAGAACTATTCCTTGGACGTCCGGTGCAAGAAGGCTTATCGGGATGCCCAGGATGCCGATTCGGAGGCGTCGGGAGACTCAGAGAAGCTCACGCCGCCGAGGCCGAAGTGGAGAGCTCTCGGGCCGAGGTGGTCAGGAGAGAGAAGGTCCGGACTCTGCAGGCTCGGCTGCCGAGGTGAAGGAGAGGGCCAAGGAAGATCGGCCACGGCTCGGGCGAGGAGGTCGCGACTATCTCCAATCGGAGGAGTATGCCGATGTCTCGCCATGAGATCGGGAAGCCTCCCCTACGCCGAAGGTTTTGAGGCGGGCCGAGTGAGCTTTTGGTCGAGATCAAGGCGGCGTACCCGATCTCAATCTCTCCGTTTTGATGATGATGCTACTACCTTTGCAGGGAGATGGGAGATGAGGAGGGAGCCGAGGTCACCAGGCTCGCCCTTGAGGCACTGCTCCGGTCGACGCCTTCCCTCACGGGAGCCGGACCACAAGATCCCGCTGCCGAGCCTATTTCGTGGACACTTCCGAGGTCGCCTCCAAGTCCCCGCCGAGGAGACCGAGATGTAAAATTTTTTTTTTTTTTTTTTTTTTTGGGGGCCGAACTGCCCGTTTTGTAACCGTGCCGATTAGTCGGCTTATAATGAATGAAACAACTTATTTTTGCGAATTTGTCTAAGTATTTTAACTCGGCGCCCTTAGCCTTCTTTTCCTTGTGTATTCTTTTTATTTGTGGCCAAAGCCGAAGTCGTTTCGCTAGCCGAGCTTAGGAACTCGTCTCCTTTTACCCATGTCTCATGTGGTGGCGGTTTCGGCCATGCCATGTCCGAGGTCCATGTGATCCTCGCCTTGGTTGGTTAGTTCGGCGTTCCCTTCGGTCCGATTGGAGAGGCTATCATATAAGCGGACGCGTGGCCGAGTATCCTTCCCGGCCGAGCCTAATGCCTTAGCTTAGTTTTGTACTTTGTTAGGCTCGGCCAAATAGGGATGTCTGCGCTCTTGAGAGGTCGGCCAGTCTATGAGGACCGGTCTTACGACTTGGCTGCCGACCCACGAGGGTTAGTCTTTGAGGTCGGCCAGTCTATGAGGACCGGTCTTACGACTTGGCTGCCGACCCTACGAGGGTCGATCTTTGAGGTCGGCCGGTCTATGAGGATCGGTCTTACGACTTGGCGCCGACCTATGAGGGTCGGTCTTTGATGTCGGCCAGTCTATGAGGACCGGTCTTACGACTTGCTTGCCTACCTATGAGGGTCGGTCTTTGAGGTCGGCCGGTCTATGAGGCGAGTCTTACGACCTGGTGCCGACCCATGAGGATCGGTCTTTGATGTCGGCCAGGTCATGAGGACCGGTCTTACGACTTTCTTTGCCGACCTATGAGGGTCGGTCTTTGAGGTCGGCCTGGTCTATGAGGACCGGTCTTACGACTTTGACTTGGGAGCTTGCAAATACGTTAAGTGGTGGAGAAAGACTTTATTGAATCAAATGTCGGGCGAAGCCGAAACACGCATGCTCAATTATTGAAAAAACTTCTTCAAATTTTTTGAGTTCCAAGGTCTCAGTACCTTCTTGCCCCGAGTCTGCAAGCGTCGTGCGGGCGAATTTGCTTGGAGACTATGTGCGGGCCTTCCCAATTTGGTGCTAATTTTCCTTGTTGCCTCGGTTGGGATGCACGAGTTTTCGAGAACAAGGTCCCCTTGACGGAAGTGCCGCTCTTTGACTCTTGAGTCATAGTACTTTGCCGTCTTCGTTGATACGCCGCGTTCGGAGTAGGGCCTTTTCTCGGACTTCATCAGGAAGTCAAGGTTGGCTCTTAGCCCATCTTCATAGGTCTTCTCATCGAAGTTGAGCACTCGTGCGATGAAGCCATAACTTCAATCGGGCGAGGGCTTTGTCCCATAAGCGAGGCAAAAGGACTCTCCCGGTTGGAGTTCTTATAGTCGTCCGATATGCCCATAGGACGCTTGGGAGTTCTTCCATCCATCTCCCTTGGCCTCATCTAACCTTCTCTTAATGCCGGCGAGTAATGTTCGGTTGGACACTTCTACTTGTCCATTTGCTTGTGGATGAGCTACCGAGATGGGTCGGAAGTCAATGTAGAAGTGCTCGCAGAACTCTCGGAAGGTCGGGTTATTGAATTACGTGCCATTATCGGTGATGAGAACTTTCGGTAGCCCAAACCGGTAGATGACCTTATCTCGAAAAAATTTCTCCATGTTCTTTCTCATGATGGTGGCAAGGGGCTCGGCCTCGACCCACTTGGTGAAGTAATCGATCGCTACTACTACGTACTTTCTATTTCCGATGCTGGGTGAAATCTCTGAGAATGTCCATTCCCCACATAGCGAATGGGATTGGGCTCAAGCATTGAGGTTAACTTTGTTCTTTGGTCGGCTTGGGATTGGCGCGAGCAGTTGGCACTTCTCACACGTCTTCACGTATCTCATGGCCTCTTCTTGCATTCTTGGCCAATAGAATCCTTGCAAGTATCTTGTATGCAAGAGCTCGGCCACCCATATGACTCCCGCATATTCCCTCATGTACCTCGGCCAATGCATATTCTCCCCTTTTGGTCCCGAGGCATCGGAGAAGGGGGTGAGATTGCTCTTTTGTAGAGCACTCGTCGATCATCGAGTACTTGGAAGCTCGGATCTTGACCTTCCTTGCTTCGTCTCGGTTCCAGGGAGCGAGTTATTCTCAAATAGTTGACAATGGGGTCCAACCAAGTCGGCCCATCCTCTTCAATGTGCTTTACGCTTTCTTCTTGTAAGGAGGGCTTCTCCAATATTTCTATGTATTGGCCGGCTCGAGATCTGGAGGTCGGCCTCGGCCAACACGGACAAGGAGTCACCGCGGCATTCTCTTTTCTCGGTATTCGAGTCATCTCAAAGTGCTCGGCGGGAAATCGGATCTCGTGCTCGGCCCGGTACTCTATCATCCTTTCGTCTTTTGCCTCATAGTCTCCGTTGACCTGGTTGACCACAAGTTGGGAGTCTCCTCGCACCTTCAACCGCTTTATGCCCATAGCTTTCCGACTAAGTCCGCTAGAAGGGCTTCATACTCGGCCTCGTTGTTCGAGGCGGGAAACTTGAACCTTAGGGCATATTGGATCGAAACCCTTGGGGCTTACAAGTATTAGGCCGCCCCGCTTCCTCCGGAGTTGCTTGAGCCATCGACATTCATGGCCCAAATCGGGTCGGCCGTAGCCCCGACCTCTTTGACTGTCCTTTCTTCTCCGACCTCCTGTTCGGGCCCCGTGCATTCGACGATGAAGTTGGCAAGGGCTTGTCCTTTTATCACCGTCCTCGGACGATAGCTTATATCGTATTCACTTAGCTCAACCGCCGGTAATCAGCCGTCTCCAAACGTCGGGTTTGTGCAATATCTTCTTGAGTGGTCTGGTCGGTCAAGATCGCGATCGGATGAGCTTGGAAGTACGGCCTTAGTTTCCTTGCAGCCAGTAACAAGAGCGAATGCTACCTTCTCGAACCCGGAGTACCTTGTCTCAGCATCGACAAGAACGTGGCGATGTAGTATATTGGCCTTTGAGTTCGACTCTCTTCCTCGATCAACACCGCCCGACCGCCACGGAGTAGCGGCTAAGTAGACTTGAAGCTCCTCTTTTGGTTCAGTCGGCCGAGAAGAGGCGGGTTCTCCAAATATTTCTTCACTCTTCAAAAGCTTCACGACATTCGTCCGAGCCAAATGAAGTCCTTTGGGTTCCGGATATTCTTTAGGGCCTTAAAGAACAGTAGGCACTTATCGCCCGATCTCGACATGAATCGCGCCAACGTCGCCACACGTCCGTTTAGCCTGTACTTCTCGGATCGTTCTTGGAGAACTCATCTCTTGGATGGCTCTAATTTTTGCCGGATTGGCTTCGATGCCTCCGACAGAGACCATGAAGCCGAGGAACTTTCCCGAGGTCATGCCGAATGCACACTTGGCGGGATTCGGTTCATCCGGTTCTTCCTCAATACAACAAAGGCTTCTTCCAGGTCGGCCAAGTGGTGTTCGGCCTTCAAACTTTTCACCAACATGTCGTCCGACTTCCATGTTCCTTCCGATCTGCCCGCTGAATATATAGTTCACGAGGCGCTGGTATGTCGCTCCAGCGTTCCTCAATCCGAACGGCATGACCTTGTAGCAAAAATTTTCTTGGTCGGTTCGAATGCCGTACGACTCGTCCTCCTCATGCATCATGATTTGGTTGTAGCGGAGTACGCGTCCATGAAACTCAACATCTCGTGACTGCCGTGGCATCGATCAAGAGGTCGATCCAAGGTAGTGGGTACTCATCTTTTGGGCAAGCCTTGTTGAGATCGGTGTAGTCGACACACATTCTCCACTTTTCGTTCGGTTTAGGGACCATGACGACGTTAGCCAACTAGGTCGGGAATTTTCTTCTCGGATGAATCCTTATCGCGAAGCTTCTCCACCTCTTCTTTGATTGCAGTTTGTCGATCAAGCGTAGTTCCTTCTCTTCTCACGGATTGATTTTCGACCCGGATCTACATGGAGTCGGTGCTCGGCTATATGCTTGGGTATGCCCAACATGTCGTGGCCACCAGAGAAGACATTGGCGTTCGCTTTTAAGAAAACTCCGAGCCGATTCCTTTGATCTTCATTTAGTAGTGATCCGAGATGGACCACCTTGGCCGGTCATCTTCAGAGATGAAGTGGGGTCAGTCTTCTACGGTCGTCCTCTTGTCTCGATAAGCTCATCCCGCTGATCCTCGGGAGATGCTCGACGCGACATGGCCATTCCTCGAACATTACCCTTGTTTTGCTTGACGAAGTAGCGTAGCACTCTGCCTTCTTCGGTCGCCTCGGACCTCACCGACACCGTTCTCGGTGGGGAACTTCATCTTCAAGTGTGTCGGGAGATGATGGCTTGGAGGGCGGTCAATGAAGGACGGCCGAGTATGGCATTGAAAGCCACTACCGACTGCGTACCACCATTAATTTGACTTGAATCGTCACCTGGCATGGAGCTTGCCCAATTGTGACCAAGCAGGTCGACGAGCCTTTGATGGTCGCGGCGCTCCCGAGAACCCATGAAGCGAGGTGCCTTCTGGCTTGAGCGCTTCGATCGCCAAGCCAAATTGTCGATGCGCTTCTAGTGACATAAGGTCCACGGATGCTCCGGTATCGACCAATACACGGTGGACGGTCTGTTCGCAATTTCTACCGCACCACTAAAGCATCATCATGAGGTAAACTTATACCTTCGAGGTCGGCCGGTGAAGGAGATCGCCGTCGGCTTTAGTTTCTTAGCGGGCATCTCGGCCACTCCGATGAAGCGCGCGTTTGCCTTAGCCTTTCGGGTAGTCTCTTGCCCGGGCCCTCCGAGGATAGTGTATATGGGGGCTCCCTTGTCATTGCTCAGCCCGGATCCGTCCTCCTTCTTCTCGGCTCGGACCTCGTCATCATTTCGCTCAACTCGCCTCGCTTTTCGGCCTTAGGCTCGGCTCTTCTTTGATCTTGGTCATCGGCCATCGACTTCCACGATCTTCTCGGCCTCCTTTGACATATCGCTTCAAGTGGCCCGCTTTTATCCTCTTCGATTTCTCTTTCATGATAACAATCTTCGTGTCGTGATCGGTGTCCTTGTGGAACTCGGCAATATTTGTTGGGATTCGAGATGACCCCGCTTGCATCGGTCGGGTGGCGGATGTACCCCCATCTTGTATTTGCATCAAGATCTCCTTGCGAGAGGCATTCAATGGCGTGTAGTCGAGGCTCCGCGCTCGATCCGACCTGTCAGCTCGGTGATCCGTCCTTGGCCTTTTGTCTTCCCTTCGATCGTCTGTTGTCGGTCTTTTCTTGTCAGTACGGCCTTCGTTGCCCTTTCGGGCTTGGAGGACCTCGGCCATATTTGCGAACTCGTTGTACCTCTCCAAGAGTTTGGCCAGGTTTCTTGTCGGCTTCCTGGCCAAGTCCTTGATAAGGTCCATGTCGGCCAATCCGTTGCTCATAGTCGTATGGGCCGTGGCCTCATCCAAATCCTTGATGTCTAAGGATTCCTTGTTGAAGCGGGAGACGAATGCTCGGATCGACTCGTCGGGCCTTTGCTTTACGCTGAGGAGGTTGACCGTTGTCTTCTTATGTTTCATACTACTTTGGAAGCGCGTGACAAAGGCTTGGCAGAGTTGAGCGAAGCTTTTTATGGAGTTCGGCGGCAACCAGGAGAACCATGAGGTCGCCGTGCCCTTGAGGGATGCAGGGAAGGCTCGGCAAGAAACGATCTCGGTTCCCCCGTACATGGTCATCATCGCATTAAAGTAGTTAATGTGATCCGTCGGGCCGATCGTCTCGTCATATCGGTCGAACGGGGAGGTTTGAACCCGTTCGGTAGCGGTGCGGTCATGATCTCGGGAGGATAAGGGTGACGCCTTGACCAAAGAGTAGGCGTCCGGGGTCGCTTGTTTCTTCAACCCCTCCACTTACTCGCAAGTCTCGTAGCCGCTTTTCCAGCTCGATTTTGGGTGCTCGCCAACCGCTCCTCGGCACTGGGTCGATAGGGTCGGTCGTCCCATTGTAGTCGGCCATTCGGTCACTCGGTCCTCACCATCCTTCCTTGTTCTTCTTTCTTCCTGGAAGTTGGACCCTCGGGGACTCCCCTGTTGTTCTTCTCGGGGAGGTGAGCTCCGACGCCGGGGAGTACGATGAGATCCTTCTCCTTGTCTCCGCGTGCGCCTTTCCACCGGGTCTTTCCTTTGTTCTCGGACTCTTCTTGGCTGTTCGTCCACTCCGATCCGTCTAAAATACCGACCTCCTCGCTACAAGCAGCCTGGTTCGATTTCCTACCCGTTCGCGGGCTTTGGCGATGCTCTTGTTCATCCCGCCGAGCTCCTCGCTAGGCGCAGAGGTGGAGTCTTCGATGAGACGGGTGCGAGGACGCCGCCCGACTCGGTTCGGCTCTACGTCGGCCACCATTTTGCCACAAGTTTCTCTCTGCGCGCACCGGAGTGGCGGGGCGCGCCACGGCCGGCCCATTAGCCCGCCTCGGCCATCCGGTTCATGAAGGTGCGCAGATCTCGTTGGTGTGGAGCATCTGCAGCCGCAAATCCATGACTGTCGATTATTTGCCGGGGCTTCGGGTCCAAACTCTCCGCAAGGGTGGCGGTCTGTAGGCCAATCCCGCCAAGCTTGGCCCGGCTGCACTCCGCCAGCCGCGGCCGTGTGGTTAGCGCACCTCCCCACTTCCACTCTCTCGGTGGGGGAATGGTGCCCGTGATGGGCCGCGCACCCGCTCTAGGGGTCTTTGCTTATCCCTCGCGAGAGGCTTCGGGCCGTGATCTCCTGCCCGCACAATGGGTTGCGGCTCTTTACGTGCGGGAAGTCGAGCCATGCTGCCCGACCTCGTGTGCACCATTATTATTGCTCTTGGAATTGGTAGAAACGACGATGCTTCGATGTCGCTCCCACGACGGCGCCAAACTGCTATGCGTGTAGAAAACCTCCGGTGCTTGGTTCCGCCCGTGGATGAACCCGCAAAAACCAAGCAATGAGCACAAGAGGGCCGGTGTGGCTCTCGCCAGGACTCTCCGATGCTCAAGTCGGTCTCCAACGCGACAACAGAATCGCGTGGTAAAAAGCAAGATCATGAATGGTACTCCATACCGGGTATTTATAGAGTGAGGAGGAGACGAGACGGTTGGCGAGTCCTAGTATGGTAGGAGTCCTTCTTTCGGAAGGTTCTCTAGAGCGGAGTGGAGAGTTATTTTTGGGGTCGACTCTTATTACGGAAGAGTCCATGTAGAGTGCGATTCGTGATGCTCGGGATCATGGCTCGATCCCTATCCCATAATTCTCGGGATGTGTTGACGTGGCCCGGAGATCCCTGGGGTGCTATGGGAGCCTCAATGGAAGAGGGGCTCCTCGAGGTCGGCTCCGGGTCGGGCAGAGGAGGCCGGTAAGGGAGCTCGGCCCGGAGGTTGGTCTCGACCATGAGTTCGGCTAGGAGTCTATGGCGACCCAGAGGGGCTCGGCCTCGGCCACCTGGCTAGCTCGCTCGAGTTTGGTTCTCGGGTGACTTATCGGAGACGAGGTCGGCCCGGTCTCCCGCTCGGCCCAACTCGATTCTCTGGATCGAGGTCGGGTCGGCCATGGGCACCTTATAGGAGGGGTGTTTTATGCCTCATCGGTATTAAAATAGTTGATATGTCCGAGTTAAAAGCTTATAGCAAAGTGGGGAATGCTAGTCAAATACTTCGTTAGGTATAATTGGAAAATTATGTTTTGACTCCAGTGAGTCACTCGAGTCAAATCTTTATCAAATAAAAAAGAATCATTCGAGTCAAATTTTAAAAAACAAAAAAAAAAAAAATCAAATCATGAGACATGAAGATTCGATCAAGTTTAAGAAAATGGCCAAAACATGTCTAAGTCAATCTGAGTTTTTATTGATTCAGTGTTTTTGCCCAAGACTAGGATTTTTATGATAAAAACTTTATTGTTTGGCAACAATGATTAAAAAAAATTATGATTAACTGAAAAGGTGTACTTGTCCACAAAATTTGGGTATTAAATTAGATGACAAGTCATAGTTGAAAGCATTGCTATAAGCAAAAATGAGAGGTAGTAGTTAGTTTATTTGTATGTGCTCATTTGTTATTCTATTCCTTCCTTACAATAAAACCTAGTTTTCAATAGAAAAAAAAAAATCTATAAAAATGTTTTAGTTATTCTATGGTTATTTTTTATGACTTCCATTGCGAAGAATCTCTCATGCCACACCAATCAATGTCGTAATAGATTTTGTTAATAGAAGGCACATAAGGTCAGGGAGGAGAGAGTATGCTAGTTATGTAAAAGGGAGTGAGAAAGAATCCCCGCACTATCCTATGGGGATTTTTCCCTTTTTTATTTTATTAAAAAATAATATATATATATTGGTCAATAATTAATTAATTATGTCGTGTTGAAAAATTAGGTAAACATTAATTGAAATATGGGTTTATCCACTCTACCTATTTAACTAATTGGGAATGACATTATTTACCCTATCTTGAAGCACAAGTGTAAAGAAGTTTAGATTATGCTTCTCATGCGCGAGGAAAAATTCTTTCACTACTGGTGATGTGACCCTATGATTAAACTCTTGTGTCATCATTAATTCCCATTATTTATTGTATAGTGTCAAAAATACTCTTCCTCTATTAACCAAAAGGTCAAATTTTCATGGTGAGAAGATTATTTCTTCGTATTGTGTGGAGAAAAACTATGTCTAATAGAAGGTAAATATAAGAATTTCACACTGCTGGCCCAAGGTCTTATTAAGGATTAAAGAGCTTTATTATTTGTGAACATTGGTCAGGTGGTTGGTGGGGTACGTAGATATTGAGGAACAATGAGAGGGTATTATCGACTTCTTACAATAGGGGGTAGAGCATGCAGAACATTTATGGGCCTAGATAATTGTACTTTTCCTTCACCCAGTGTAGGGAAACTTTTTCCAAAGAACATGTTAGGGAAATGGCCATGTCATTTATGGATGCTCCTAATTATATAAATACCTCTAATTATATCAAACTCCATAAGCTGTATAAATCACCAACTTATTCTACGTAGAATCATAAGCTCTATCTAGTTGCAAGGGAAATAAAAGAGAAGAGAAGTGAAATTAAAATCAATACTAACATGAAAACTTTTATGATCATTACCACCGTGAACTAATTCCAAGAATTTCCAAATTTCGTTATTAAATTTTAACCTCTATTTTACAGCCAAATCCCTTTGATTTGAGAAGGAATGGTTGGTTGAATACAAATCTGTCACTTTCTTTTTGCTTATCTTTTTGAGTTTGGTTAGAATAGTTATTCATAAATCAAAAGTGTGATGTTTTTTGAGAATCACAAGACAAATCTGAACCATTCATTGTTTATGAATTTTTTTTTATAATTTAAATTATTTGTTTCTGATCATAATTTGGAAAGTGCACAATATTATGTAGAGTACTGATACGCTTGCATTGACATACACAATATGCATGCCAATGTTGGGTGTTATTTGATTGAATGTATTAAACTTGAAAATTTGACACTTGACTGCTCTAGATCATGTCCTCTCTAACAACGCGAGGTATAGGCACATCACTTGAATAGTGATTATTGACTTACTACAGTTGCATTAGTTGATAAGATTACATGTGTTTTTTTTTAACAAATTAAAACACCAATCACCTAGTCATGTACGGCTCCTATGCCTAGACATAGGATTGTGCGAAATGACCACCACCCATGGAAAGGCATAAATCCTTGAGAGCTACACACCACACATGACTAGGTAATGTTCTCTTTCAAATTTTTAAAATGGGAGAAATAACGCTACCTGATTACGTGTGGCGCGTGAACCTTATGCATACATAAGGGGCCATGCGAAATGATCGTTGCACCCCCATGGAAAGGTAAAAATCCTTGGAGGTGCAACGGTCATTTCACACGGCCCTGTTTTTGGGTGTAGGAGCTGCATCCCACGCAAGTCACCAGATAGCTTTCTCTTTCCCATAAAAAAAAAATAACGTCGGCCTCCTCTCTAATGTGCACATAGCCAGAGCCAGCCCAGCTCAACTGAGCCATCGGATGTTCATTGGGCACATATTGGGCTGGTGCGATCATTGGAGAGCAATCCAGATCCTCTACGACACGACTACCGCAATGGCTTGTACTGCACAGACACAAGATGGTGCGCTATGATCACCTTATCCCTGCCCGAACGCCTTACCCGAGTGCAACTGGATCCTAAAAAATATAGCCCGGAAAGCAGGTGAGGTGGTCGTTTTCCTTGCCACCCTATACACGTGTCAAACGAAGCCCCATTAGTTAGAAGTTTGTTTTCCATGTCCTAATCCCTTCTTCTCTTTTTTTTCGTGGTCCAGAAAATGTCTAATATCCATCATTGGCCGTCTCTAATGCGTTACGCGTAACGCTACTCAAAGCCAAACGGTTCTTCATCCACGCCCCAAGTTCTATTTAACCAAAACAGAAAGTAAAGTTACCAGACCATCCCTTAATTATATCATTTTTACGAAAACACCAATCACCTTGTGATGTGAAATTCAACTATTAGTATTTACCCACAAACCCCTAAAAAGGGTATAATCGTAGTTTTATTGAATTGTAATGGCGCTTTCGAAATTTTCTCTATTATTATAAAAAAGAAAAATCCCAGAACCTTTAGAGAGCAGATAATATCATAATATCGAGACGTATCATCAAAAAAAAAAAAAAATATATATATATATATCGAGACGTACTCGTGCGGCTCTCCACACACACATTACATACACACACACACACAACCATTGCTCAGAAGCAGAGTTGCAATGGTGGTCGAGGAGAAGGAGAAGAAGCAAATTCAAGATGGCGGAAGGATTGTGGTGGTGGATCCAAAGCCGAGTAAAGGAATAGCTTCGCGATTCGTCGACTTTGTGGAGAAGCTGATAGTGAAGTGGATGTACGATTCTTCACAGCCTCAACACTACTTATCTGGGAATTTTGCTCCGGTGATCGAAGAGACTCCACCTTGCGAGAATCTTCCTGTCCTAGGATATCTTCCGGTGAGAGAACATTAAATTTCTTGTGTCGTTGTCGAAGTTTTTGAATCCCGATAGAATCTTCTGTGCAGTTTTGTAATTGTTTTTTCCTTCTATTGTAAAATATATATTTTCTAGTAGAAACTGATCTTATTTATGCATTTGCGCTGGATCCATTGGTTTTGTTCTTATTTTGCTTAATCTCCTTTTCTTTTTTTTGGGTGTTCTTCGGAGAAATGATAAATGGTTCGAAAGATTTGTGTTTACTCTGGAGTCTTCTGATAATTTATGTTCTGGAATTTTATAAAAAGTATTATATTCTTCCAAGAGCTTCCCTTGCTTCCTTATCATTTCCTTTCCCATCATGCGCTGATATTTAGCTTATATGAAGAATACCTGACTTTGCTAGTATTCTTATTATCCATGGTTTAGTATGGGATTGACCATAGTAGTATCATAATCTGGATGAAATGCTGATATTTACCCGAATCTTCATTGACTGTGTAAGATGAATTCAATTAGGTTAGATCTCAGTAGTGTCAGTTTTTCACTTAACAACTTGTTGATCTTTGGTTGCTTGACCTTGTTTTTGTATTCTGTCAGTGGATCTTTATAATCCTCTTTATTACTTGCCACTGTACTAGAAAATTTGATTAAATTCTGAGGTTTAACTTTTAATTTTATTTTTTGTAATGACAATGCATGAAAATAGTGTATTTTGTATCACAGGAGTGCTTGAATGGGGAGTTTGTCAGGGTTGGGCCTAATCCAAAGTTCCGTCCAGTGGCTGGCTATCACTGGTAGTTCTATTTTCTTTATCTTCTGCTGTTTTAACTAGACCATGATAAGTTCCATTGTATGGATAAAATGTTCAAAATAACCAAGTAAAAATGTTCAAATTAAAGAAGTAGAAATGTTCTCTAAACAACTTAATGCGGGCTCACACTTTCTGGAGGTGCTTTTCTGAGTGTTTTTTTTTGGAAAGAATTCTGTTATAGATCCCTTAGGCAGATATTTGACCAAATTGTTCTACTAATATGATTCTTCTGGATTTAATTTAGTAATTTGTAGTCTTTAATTTGGAAAACAGCTGTGTCCATGTGCGCATGCGCTTGTACGTGTGTGCACAGATGTATTATTTTTTTTATTTTGCACTCTGGAGGTCAGTATTTCTGTGGTGATGATTGTGCCTATTTTCTTGTCTGTCCATGTGCAGGTTTGATGGAGATGGGTATGTGTATTTCTCTTCATTGCTTCACAACAGAAAAGGAAATGTTTGTTAAGTTCATTTCAACTTTCCTCTAGGAGGTTTCTTTTGCTGCATGATAATGTTCCAAAGTAAAATCTCTTGGAATCATCTGCAATGCCTTAAGGGTTATAGGGCTATCAGTTTCTTTTTCCATGTCCTCACTTTGTTACATGAATGGGTGTTAGCCTTATAAGATACAAATTACATTTAAAATCTTGTGATTAATTTAACAGCAAAATATTTTCGAGTCTTACTGAATATCTAATGACCGTATCTAAGACCCAGTTTTCTCATGATTTCGTGCCTGAATTACTGCCAAGTCTAATCTGACATATTGGTGATGAACTACATTCAGTGTTTTTGGTTACGATCATCATCCCACTGTGGTTTGGTTCTGCTTATGTTCTTATATTTCTCCCTACTCGAGTGCCGGAATATTAGTTCTAATGTAGTACTGAATTTGAATGATCAAAACAGTAGCCAAATGAGATCGCCAAATGAGATCTTTTCACAGATAATAAAATCCAGATTTAAGAGAAATCAAATTAAATAAAATCAGATGGTCAAACAAGGCTGAAACTGGGATCAAGTTCAACAATTTAATAATAGAACAGCCACTGAAATTTGGGGATCAATTTGCTGGTTAGATCAGCAAATAGAAGGTAATCCGAAATTCTGAATACTACTAGGAAAAGGGCAAAACAGTGATTTCAAAGACCAAACAGAAAACAGAAAATAGGGTTACTTGATTCTCTATATGGATCAGATATCAGTCGTTAAATTAGATCAGAAAATCAGAACCAATATCAGTATAACAGGGTATAAGAACGGACAGCGGCAGAATGAGAAAAACATAAATATATCAAGATCCAGCCAGCAGAATAGAACCAAACTTGAATCGAGTTCTATTCTAGGGTTGATGAACATGTGGTAAGAACTTTAGAACGATCAGGTGGCTGGTTTGCTTAATGTCAAAAGAAATGTTGCATATGAACTTCTAGAAGATAGGGTTCTAGTTGCAGAAAATTTAGAAGAATTCTTTCTTGTTAATGGATGGAGAAGATGATGGAATAATAAGAACAACAAAATATAACACTCGGGCTTCACACCACAAGTGGTTCGATTGGATCAAACACCAATCTTCTTTGATCACATACAAAGGGTTTCTTGATCAAAGTATCAAACACAAGAGATCTTCAATGGAGAAGAGAGCAAGAAAAACAACTTTATTTATCAAATTTGTGTACAGTGCTAGGCCCCCAGATACAGATTCATCACCAAATAGGGCTTGTTTTCTTAGTTTTATTTTTATGTAATTAGTGGTCATGTGATCACTTAAGTGTTAAGTGGTAATGTGACAACTTAAGTGGTCATGTGACTATTTAAGTTGGGCTGGATTAGGACTCTATAGGTCCAGCCATGTTTTGAGTCTATTTCCTTTATTATTTCACTTTTTTAATCAGTTTAAGTTACCTAATAGGTTAAGGATTGGGTTAGGCCTTTCTTTTTTAGTGTAGGAGTCTATTTTTGAGTATTTTATATAATGTTGTAAGAGAGGTGGGGGGGAGGAAGTATTAGACACGAATTTTGATTAATGAAAAGCTTTTTTGTGCTCTTCTTCTCCACTGAAGATTTTTGTCTTGTGTTTGATCAAGGCTGGTGGATTGGTGTTTGATCCAATCGACACATTGCGGTGTGAAACCTGGGTGGATCGTTTGAAGGAATCGGTGTTTGATCCAACTGACACCTTGCGATGGGAAGCCTGGGTGGTTCGAATTGGTTATTTGTTTTCTCCAATTGCTGTTACGTTCAAGTTCTACATTCAAGTTCTGATTTCAAGAGTGATTCTACATCATCATGCACTGTTCAACTCTACAACAGAGGAACAGCAGCTCTCGATCCAAAAAAACTTCTAAATCATTGGGGTAAGGTGGAGGGCAGCAACTAGATCAATTGATCACCTCATTAGTGCTGCCCTTTGAGAAGGGTGAGAACCAAGGAAAGAAGGAGAGAAAAAACAAGAGAGGAGGAAGGAGAGAGAAACGATGGAGAGGGTGGCTGCTCTGTAACCTAGAGAAGAATTTTGGCGCTGATGCCATGTTAGCAGAACAAATTAGAGCTGTAATGCTTGAATGATCTTATGATTACTCCAAACCTCTTATTTATAATAAGTGAAGAAATTACATACGACATAAATAATCCTACTATAGCCGATTCTATTATGAGAGTCGGCTGTACACAAACATAACCCCCACGGTATTGTGGTGTACATAATTCAACAGTAGAACATACTTATTATTTCTGGTATATATGCTTCAACAAGTAGTTCTTGTTATTGTCTGATTTGTTAAGTTGGTTGTATGCTCCTAAGTCATTTTTATTTATCAAACTACTCAGAGACATTAAAGTGCCTCTGTTTTCTTGTATTTTCTCAAATCTTACTAACCTTTCTAATTGGTCTGAACTTCGGAGTTGGAACATATTTTGCAGTTATTGTTACACAAATTTTTTTTTGGAGTGGATTTATTGTTACAACTTTGTTGGTTAAAGACTGACTTTTTAATAAATTCCTTATTATTGCAGCATGATTCATGGTTTGCGTATTAAAGATGGAAAGGCTACCTATGTTTCACGTTATGTTAGGACTTCACGCTTGAAACAAGAAGAGTTTTTTGGAGGGTCAAAGTTTATGAAGGTATATTGGTAAACCATGCTAGGAAGGTCAGATTACAGCATGTTCGCTACAGTTAATTTCTGTTTAGTTTAGGAAGTTGATTTTTCTTTTGTTCATACTTTGGAATGACAACCACAAACAAATAAACAAATAGAAAACAAAATTTTAATTATAAGAACTTTTGTTGTTTTAACAAACTAAGCCACTGGTTCTAAACCATAGCTGCCGGATTTGGTTGGTTCTAATAGCATCTGTGACAATAACAGAACCTGAATCAGTACCCGGACAAAAGTAAGAGAGAAGAGAAGAGAAGAGAAGAGAAGATGAGAGAATACTGCCCACAATTTGAGTGAGGAGCAAAATACTCAAACTGTGGGTGGGGGGATGTTTATATATTGATATAAAAGCTAGAACTTACAATTAGGTCCCGGGTCCACAACTTAAGACTTTTTTTGTATTGATGTAAAAGAAGAACCACCAGGCAAAGAATTTTTTCTAGTTTTCCACTCATCCATCCATTGCTTTGTTTATGTGTTATGGAGCTACCTGTTAGCTTTTATTATATCATGATCTATTTCAGACTTGCGTAAGTTATTAAGTCATGTATTACAGTTTGTTGTCTGATTTCCTCTCTGTTAATTATTTTGTAAATGCCTGACCACTTGTTCGAGTTCTGCAGCTGTTAGGTAATTATGATAAAAAAAATGAGGGAGTTTTAAGTTGTGAAGTTAACACTCATTAAAATAGATATCTTTAGTTACTGTACCTTGACAATGTATTCTTTAGATCCTATAGTCAGGAGACTCAGGATGTTTTATTGTGTCATATGTAGATTGGAGACCTTAAGGGTCTGTTTGGTCTACTAATGGTCAATATGCAACTTCTTCGAGCGAAATTGAAAGTGCTGGATGTTTCCTATGGAACTGGGACAGGTAAGACTGTTTACCTGACTACAACATTTTTTCTTTATTTAATATTCACAAAAGAAAAGGATTTAAATACCAGTCTTCTGTATCTTTGATAGAATATGGGGTTACAAAAATTATCCATTTCACTAAAAACAAATTATCTATAATCTGTTGCAGGTCTGGGAAGCATATTTGATCCTTGATTTCGTATTAATCTAAGAATGTTTAACACTGAAAATAACTTAATCATTTGTGACCCTTGTTCAGGCAATACGGCTCTCATCTATCACCATGGTAAACTTTTGGCCCTTTCAGAAGCAGATAAACCTTGTAAGTCTCATCTTTTCTTCCCTTTTTTATCTTTTTCTGTTATATTTCTTTTTTTTTTTTTTTTAAAGTAAACCTCTTAAGGGTTCTTTTCTTCGGTGAAAATCAGAAAGGAAGTTTTATGATTGCCATATTGAGTGGAGATTCTCTCTCTACCTTCCCCTCTCTTTTTTTTGATGTACAGGCTGAGTTCTAAGGGGAGAAAATAACCCTTTGCCCTATTTTTCTGGTTTTTTCATTGGATGATGGGATATTCTTCTTCATTTAGTCACATGGTCAAAGTTAACAAGAGAAATCATAGTTGTCAAGGTGTCTCCTAGGCATCCAGGCGCCTTGGATGCCTTGGTCGCCTTGTGTCTAGGCCCCCTCCAACACCTTGGGTCGCCTAGATGCCGTTACAACTATGGGAGAAACTTTCTGATTTCTATTGCCTTCATAGTTGTCATGAGTCTAGGCGACCCAAGGTGTTGGAGGGGGGCTTGGACACAGAGCAACACCAACAAAGCGTCCAAGGCGCCTGGACGCCTAGGCAACGGCTTGACAACTATGATTGCCCTTTCTATCTGTCTAGATCTGGTAAAACTGAGTCACTACATATGACTCTTGAAATTAGCTATTTGAAAACTTTTCTCCTTGGGGTCATATTGGCAAAGCTCTTACATGTCCTCCTTCCAAATTTCGGGTTCAACCAAGATTTCGACCTTGGTCGAAACTGAAATATACCGTCGAAATCTGCGAAATGGGCTCGAAATTTGGTCCATTTCGCATGTCAACTCGAAATGGCCATTTTGGTGGGCAAATGATGGAATTTTGCCCTGAAACCTCTTGTAGTGCCTATTTGAGTATGTTTATACATGTTTGAATCATTAGATTAGAAGAAAAAAAAACCCAAAGTGGTAGTTTGGCTTAGGTTGCTAGTGTATGCCGTAGCCTACTGTATCCTTTCCCTTATATAGTCTATTCTAAATTTAGTCATATTGATGTAGATCTGCTGGTGATGGGCATAAGAAAGAGAAGAGAGATGTTGCAGAGAGCGAGAACCAAATCGTGAGGGGAGAGAGAGAGAGAGAGAGAGAGCAATCTCGTTCAAAATAACTGATTCCACCCATCATAAAATTGTAAGGAGGATTTCCCCTTTACCTGCTTTTATAGCCAACTATAAAACTCAATCTAAAGAGGAAACATAAATAAATTAAGAAAACCCAAACCAAAACTAAAATTAACTCCTCTAGCTGTAGGCTAAGAATGGAATGTCCTAATGTATTAGTAACACTAAATAAAGAAAGAAACTGCTAGACAATTTTTTTTTATCCCGAATATTACCTGGGACCCAGGCCAGCCCCTAAGATTTTATTAAAATCAAAGCAATTGGAAAAAGAATACATGGGGGGGGGGGGACATACTGCCTTACCCCAACCCGAAGAGCACATCTCTCAGCTGACATTGGGCCCAAACCCATACAATATAGAAAGAAAAGAAAGACTCTATTTTCTGAGAACGGGCAAATCAGCACTGTCTTCCCGAAGAATACGCTGCAGGTCCACCGGTGGCTGGCTGCCATAGTGGAAAATGATAGAAGCCCTAGTATCACAAGCTAAGTTGGGTAGCCAATCGACTACCCTGTTGCTTTCCCTATAAGCAAAGGATAATAGAGGCCGAGTAGTACGCAACAAAACCATAGTCTCATGAAACCAGTACCAACCCCTCCAAAGATTACACCTCTTTTGATTAATCATTCTTACTATGGTAGCCGAATCAGAATTGACCACAAAATCTGTGAGACCCAAATCCTAGCACAGCTTCAAGCCGTCTCTCAAAACTCTCAACTCAGCAACCAAATTAGTGCTAGCACCATAAAAGCTGGAAAAGGCAGCCAAAACACCACCCTCCTTATCTTTGATAACCCCTCCACCCCCTCCTATACCAGGGTTACCCTTACAAGCACCATCCACATTGAGCTTAACCGTGGCGAAGGGGGGCCACCAATAAACGGGGAGAGGGCCCTTCAATCTGAGAGGAGGATCCGAAAGGCCCAAGCATTGAAGAATTAACACTTCCCTGTGAGAACCCGAGCACCTAAACTTGGAAGGATATGGAATGTCCTTCACCCAGGCTTTAATGCTCTCAATAACAGAACCAGCAGCCCGCCTTTTTTCTCCTTGCCTTCTGTTGTTCCTTTCTTTCCAAAGCTCCCACACTACCAGGGAGGGAAGCAGTCCTGTAATGTAGGCACAGAGACTTTTACCACTCGCCACCCCTTGCTACAGAAGGATTCAACTCCTGGCATCTTGTGAAGGGATTACATCAATATCAAAGACTTGTGAAAAGAAATTCCAAACCTTCATCGCAGTGCATCCAACTACCAGGCAATGATTTGTTGTATCTCTCCTGGGGTTTCTGCAACAGTTGCACTTGGACGCTACAGAAATCCCAACAACCATCAAGGAATCATCTGTGGGAATTTTTCCATTGAGGAGCTGCCAAGTAAAAAAGGCTATCTTCGTGGGCAAGGATTGGTTCCAGACCCATCTAGAATAGGAAACCTCAGGTGATCTACTCCGCACTTCGTTCCAGGCTGATTTGGTTGAGAACTGACCGTCACTAAAGGGTGTCCAAACCAGAACATCATCCCTTTCACCTATGGTGAAATTGCCACATATGATGCTATGCCTAACCCCATCCGAGTCAATCAGATCCAGAACGGACTGTTTCCACGAACCATCCTCCTCCAGAGCATCCTTGACTCGCAATGCCGTGTCAACCTGTAGGGCATTGTCCACTTAGTCAATCAACAGGCCAAACCTTACCTAATTATCCAACCAGAAAAAAATATTGCCATAGCCAATCAACCATCTTGACTTGGCAAGAACGATGTCCTTATGCTCCAGAGCGTTTCTCCAAGACTTCTAGCCTATCCCGCTTGGATCAGCCAAAACAGTATGATTGTTTTTAAAGAGTTTAGCCCTGAAGAACCCACTCCACAGAGAGTGATCAGCCAGGATCTTCCATAAACCTTTAAGCCTTAAGGAAAGGCCGTCTCCAGAAGCCTAATTCCCAACCCCCCTTCTTTTAAAGGCCTACAAACTTTCTGCCAATTCACCTAGTGTTTGTGCTTCCTCCACTCCGAGCTTCCCCATAAGAAATCAGCAAAAATTCCATATATCCATCCAAGGACTGCCTTGGGCGGATCCAAAGTAGCAAGCAAATGGATGGGGATAGATGCTAGTACATGTTTCAAAAGCGTAACACGTCCCCCAGACGACAAAAGCTTACGTTTTCAACCCGCCACCTTGTTCCTTATTTTTCCAACTAAATCATCAAAGAAACAAATTTTAAGTCTTCTAGAATGGAGGGGGGCCCCCAGATAAGTAATTGGGAGCGTCCTTCTAGTGAACCCTGTAACGGTTCCCACCATCCGAGCTCTAGCCGCAGAGACCTTGTCCCCCAACAGAAAGCAACTTTTTTGTTTATTGACCAGTTGACCTGAGAAGCCTTCATATCTCAGGGTTGTCCTTCTAAAAATTAGCCCATGATTAGGCTGAAGATAAGCTTCTGAAATTCTGGAATTCTGGATCCAGTGAGGCATTTAAATGACCTCCAACTGGCCCCATGAGCTGTATGTTGATAAGGTCTTGATTTTCAGGAATTGTGGCATTTTATATATGTTACTGCACCATATTGGCGAAATGACCAAAATGTTTCGATCATTTCACTGGTAGTTTCGTTTAGATCAGGGTCGGAACCGAAATATACTTGGCGAAATTTTGAACTATGTTAGACAATTAAAAGTAATAAAACTAAGAGAAATATTCTCCTAAAAATTAGTCCATGATTAAGCTGAAGATAAGCTTCTGAAATTCTGGAATTCTGGATTTGGTAAGACATTTAAATGACCTCCAACTGGCCCCATGAGCTGTATGTTGATAAGGTCTTGATTTTCAGGAATTGTGGCATTTTATATATGTTATTGCACCATTTTGGCGAAATGATCAAAATGTTTCGGTCATTTCACTGGTAGTTTCGTTTAGATCAGGGTCGAAACTGAGATATACTGTCGAAATTTTGTACTATGTTCCAAATATAATTCCATCTCTTGTCATTTCATGTATCCCTGGAACACCTGTGACGCACGATGTTGGTACACATGGTATATGTTTGCCATGGTGACCAGCAGTCAAACACTTGAACACAGGTGAGATAAGATTCCCCCCTACCCACCCAGCCACCCACTTCTTTCTGACTCAAAGACGTTATCCCCCTTTTTGACACATTAGCCCAACTGCCTTAGCCCATACCCAGCTTTGGTAACATGTCCCCATATCCTAAGGTTTTTTTTTTGTGTGTGTGTGGGGGGGGGGGGGGGATTGGGGTGGGGTGGTGGTGGTGGTGGTGGGAAGGTCATGTGGATGCAATTTCCTGACACATTTCTACAATTCTACCGAACACCTGTGACATAGGATTCGTCAAACATACTGCTGCTTTTTTAGCTCCCTTGACATGGATAGTTTAAAACATCATCATTTTTCTTCTGACAGATGTCCTTAAAGTTCTGGAAGATGGAGACCTGCAAACCCTTGGAATGTTGGATTATGACAAGAGATTGCAACATTCCTTCACTGCTCATCCGAAGGTTGATCCATTTACTGGTAAAACTCATCCTCAGAGCAAACTTTGTTGTGCAGTTGATGTGGTAGCTTGATTTTTATTTGTGGCAATCTTGCTTGCAGGCGAGATGTTTACATTTGGTTATTCACATACTGCACCGTATTGCACTTACCGAGTCATTTCCAAGGACGGTTTCATGCATGACCCCGTACCAATAACAATACCGGAACCTGTCATGATGCATGACTTTGCTATCACAGAGAACTATGCTATTTTCATGGATCTCCCTCTTTACTTCCGGCCAAAGGTACTACCATTATCGTTAAAGTAATAGTAAATTATAAATTTCTCTTAATTATGAATGATTGTAATATCCTTGTATTTTATATTCAATAAAAATATAAAATAACCTTGTTTCATGGATCCTTAGAAAATCACCACCACTAACGATCTGATTTTTGAAAAGCTTCCCTCAATAGTTGGAAGTACTGTTCAATTGAGAAAAACTTTGATTGTTACAAATTATGCAAAACCAATTTTACCCGCACAATAATATTAAAGCTGTTAAAACTTTCCTCATACAGGTTTGTGTTTTATATAGTATAATGGATGTTCTAGATTTGTGGTGTGTGTTGATTTGAAGGAGAAATTTAAGAGCTTCATGTGTCATGACATTGAAGAGGTTTGGACCCTTACTAATGTTGAAGGCCAATTTGTGTTAACTTTTATGGTTCAGGGATTTTTCTCTTACAGCTAGATGCCCCCATCCCCCCCCCCCCCCCCAACCAATTTAATTTCCATCTTTAATTGAGTTGTGAGCAAGTTTAGACTGTCTCTTATGATTATATATTATTATTACTACAAATAGGGAGAATATTCAGAGCTTCATGATGAATTGAAGCAGGATTTATGCACATATTCTAATGTCATATGTCCATTGATGTTAGTTTTTATGGTTCAGGGATTTTCCCACTAGAGCTAGATCCCCATTGTTCCGCTCTCCTCTTTTAATAGGCCATTTAGGAATTTCTGTCCTTAATCTAGTTATGAGAAAGTTTAGTCTGCCTCTTATGATTACTACAACAACTATTAAAGGTTAAGAACTGGGTTTCCCCCCCCCCCCCCTTTTAGGCATAGTTTTAGCACTTTTTTTTCCATTTTAATGATTTAGAGACTTTGTGTTAATATTGGTTTCTTTGAGGGCTTATTTTGATTAGTTTTCGTTTTTATTTAAATTGATTTCATGTATTTGATTTATCTTATTTATGTTTCAATTTCCTTTGATTAATGTTGTATAAATCCTTTGGTGGTTTAAGATTACATTTTCCCCCTATACTGAGAGAAAACTATTAGAATTATTTAGGGTCGAAAATTTTGTCTAAGGATCTTTTTATTCCTTGGTGCCTTTAATATGGTAAGTGGAAAGTTACATTTCCTTTGCCTAATAGACGTGAAATTGAGAGGATCCTTTAATATGAGGATTCTGGAACATTGAAGGCAAGAAAAAAGCATTTTGCAGTCATTGTTGCAAAGGATGCTTCTGTGCTTACAAAATGCCCAGAGATTGTCCAAAGATTGTCCTGCTGTATATTGGTTGTTGTAGGAAGCATTTTGCAGTCACTTTTACAAAGGATTTCTTACTCATCCTTCCCCCAACCCCCCCAAAAAAAGAAGGAAATTCTTGGCTTTTCATACTTTGCTCAGCTTCACCATTTTGTTTGGGGTATGCTTTTTACAATATTTGGGATACCAAGGAATCTTATTAAATGTGAGCATATTTGTAATGCATTTCTTGTATTTTTTTTCAGGAAATGGTGAAGGATAAAAAGCTAATTTTCTCATTTGATGCAACGAAGAAAGCTCACTTTGGTATACTTCCACGATATGCTAAGGATGAGCTTCAAATTAGATGGTTTGAGCTTCCAAATTGCTTCATTTTTCATAATGGTGAGCTCTCGTTTACTTTTTCCTGCTTGTCCTGTAATTTATCTGGTCCACTTGACCCAGTTTTCCATCAAGCTGGCGGGGTAGCTGAAGATCCCAACCTTGGTCAAGCATTGGGCTTGCCTGGGCCTGATGGCCAAAATGGGGGGATGCAGGGCTTAATCATTCCTATGTACAGATCCCAGTGAACTTTTAATAGCCAAACCTAGTCCAGAAATTCAAATCAGTAAAAAAATAGGAAGGCCCTAAGTTCGGCACAAGTTTAGAGATGTGGTTTTTCTTAGTTGTATGTGGCAGTGGCTAGTACATTAGCTTCTGTTAAGGACTTTACATACTTGTGATTTTATGTTACCTAATGGTAATTTGAATCCAAGGGCAGCTGATTTTGTGGTTGGCATATGCTAGCTGGACATAGATGTTTTAGTTTTGGAGATTATTTAAATCTCATTATCTATAACCGAAAAACATATTTTTGGGTATAAAATTGTGAATGAATACGATATATAAATAAAATAGAGTTGCAGAAGATCTTAAATGCCCTATGTTTGCAGTAGATAGTTGTACTTTGTAGGAATTTCATTCATTCTTGTTTGTCATTACAGCAACGGATGATACTTGTCCCAAAAGGAAAAGAATGGAAAAATAGTGATAAAATAATGTAAAGTCCTAGCTGTTATAAAACTCTTGCCGAGTGATTTATTGTATGGGAATCTCTTTTGGCTAGTCACCTTCTTTCTGTTTGGGGTGCTAAATGCCGACCAGCTTGAGATTTGATCATCTATGGAAGACTTTTGGTTCCATTTTACGCCCTCAGAAGAGATTGACTGGTTTCTTAGCTTGAATATTTGAGCCCCAACATCTTCCGTGAAGCAACTTATGTAGCTCTCTTGTCATGGTTGATCTTCTGCATATGGTTCAGCATTTGAAATAGCTTTTTCTCTCAGAGTCTAAAAAATCAAGCTTCTGGACGAGCAGGAAAAACTGTGTAGAGAATTTTCTTCTAGATGTGTTTTTTTTTTTTTGTAAAAGTTTTGTCTTAATTAGCCAGTTCCCTAATATGAAGCCGGAACGATAGGAAGTTTTAACACAACCATGTAGACTACTTACTGCATGTAACTATAGGATTATTCCACATCATTTTTTATATTTGGTATGTGTTGTCTTCTCTATATTTTACTGCTATTAATCAAGCTGATACATTATAGTGGTGGCACCTAGAATCTACCATATTTCACTGATCCAGCCAAGCAGCCACTTGGGACTGACATTTTGATATTTCTCTGGGGGACCATTGATTTGTTAGGATACAATTGAATTTTTAGAGTTAATGAAAGCTTTAAAGTTTGTTAGGTCATGAAAAAGTTAAATGCATGGAATTCTTTGGTTGTTTATTCTAATTGTGTCTGGCTTCCACTTACTAGCCAATGCTTGGGAGGAAGGTGATGAAGTTGTTTTGATCACTTGCCGGCTTGAGAACCCAGATCTGGACATGGTCAGCGGAGCTGTAAAGAAAAAGCTTGAAAATTTCTGCAATGAGCTGTAGGACCTTATTACCCATATTATTTATGAGCACATTTTTTTCCCTCTTGGGTGTTCCTAAACTTCCTTGTTCCTGACAGATATGAGATGAGATTTAATTTGAAAACTGAACTAGCTTCACAGAAGAAACTGTCAGCATCTGCCGTCGATTTTCCTCGGGTGAATGAGAGTTACACTGGCAGGTTTCTCTCTATTCCTTTCTGTTGAATTTGGCAGATGTTTGAAATTTGAATTTTATGGAAAAGGATATGTCTAGTGTGAAACCTACTTAATTTAGTCCTAGATTGGTAGGAAACCAACTAGAAGCCAATAACCCGGATCTTCTATGAACTGGGCAATTCGACTATGTCAAAATAGGTGAAATTGTGAATTAGGGTTAAGGTTTGATGGGACCTAGGGTTTGATGATAGGGTTATGTCAAGTTGATGTAGGCGAGTCTATCAGTGAAGGTCTCGTTAAGTTTTAATGGTGTTAGGGTTGTAAACTTGAGTTGGCAGCAGGTAGGTCTAGGGTTTTGGGTTTTTAAAAGTGTTAGATGAGGGAATCTAGGGTTTAGGATGAGTGGATTGGATCCAGGTTTGGATCGAGTGTTCCTAAGGGGGAATGGGACACTCGGTCAGACTTTGGTGGGGTTCTAATGGTTAGAGTGGGCTGGGCAGAACTTAGGGTTTTGAGGAGATTGAAAACAGAAGGGGAGAATGTTAGGGTTGTGTGATTTAGAGGATTAGAAGAAGAAAGGTTGGGGATGGGGTGATTCAAACTCACTGTTATTGCAGAGAATCCTTGGCAGCAGCTTGTTTGAATGCGAAACTTGAATAAAACCAAAAGAAAGCTTCAAAAGAACCACCCGGGCTTCACACCGCAAGGTTTTGATTGGATCAAACACCAATCCCACCAGCCTTGAATCCCTTGATCAAACATAAGACAATCTTCAAAGGAAGAAGACAAGCTGAAGCAGCTTGCAAAGCATAGAAAATTTTCAGAATTGAGAGGTGTGAGCACCCCCCACGATCCCTTTATTTATATTGGCCAAAAGGCCTAATTTCCTATGCAGCCTAGGAGTAGGAATCCTAGGCTGTCTAAATACAAATCACTCCGTCTCTAAAATTTATGGAGAGGTGTGGACCCAAACTTATATAATTTGAAACAAATAAAAGAAAGGTGACTTAAGTCACTTAAATTGAACCACTGGTTCAACCAGTTTGAATTCGGTTCAATTTAAAAACAAAAGACATAAACTAAGTATAAACTAGCTAATCCCGTGTGCAACCTAATTATCCATACGTCAGGTCCATAAAGTGACCTATTACATTGAAAACTCAGGGGACCAAAGACCCCACTTGTAACTTTGGACTTATTCCTAAGCAAAGAAGCCCAGTTTGTTGATAAATCTGCATCACTAATTTTCTGCCAGAGACTAAAAAAAAGGCTAGGTTTTTGGAAGACCAAATCACTTTCGTTCTTGATCCACAGATTTGTTGTTCAAGTTATATTGTTAAATTGTCTGATATATATTGCTGTCGTATATTCCATTTTTGAATTGTCTCTGGATTTACATTTTTAGTGCATTCTATTGATAGGGAGCTTCTAATTTTCATGGTGTCCCATAGGCTTGAGTTATTTTTCCCTTTTAATTTTTATATGCCATGTTCGTTGCAAATGTATCCTTATTTTTCCCTTCTAAGTGGGCAACAATTCCTCACAACATTTTGTCTATCAAGAATGTTTTCTTCTCTAGGATATTGATCTCTTTACTCAAGCAGATGCTATTCATGTTCCTCAGGTGTTGAATCATTTCATAGAATACTTCCAAATTTCATTATCGTTCTTTTTATTAATTATGTTTACAAATTCAGGAAACAACGTTTTGTCTATGGGACAATACTGGACAGCATTGCAAAGGTGACGGGGATTATCAAGTTTGATCTGCTTGCAGAACCAGAAACTGGGAAGAAGCAGCTTGAAGTTGGTGGGAATATTCAAGGCATATTTGATCTTGGGGATGGAAGATTTGGTTCAGAAGCAATCTTTGTCCCCCGTGAGCCGGGTATCTCGTCTGAAGAGGATGATGGCTACTTGATATTCTTTGTACATGATGAGAAAACTGGGTAACTGTTCTGCCTTCTCCCAACAATCAGCAGCAGCATTGCTGTTGTGTTAACTATAGTAACTGTAGTCTTTGTTCCACTACACAATACGTTTGTCCAATTTTAAAGAGCAATAGTTAGGGGTGAATTGTATCTAAACTATTCTGAAATATCAGGGATCTCCAGTATTCACTATATAAGCTACCAGAAGCTCTAATTTCTGAATGCAAAACCTTTTTGTCAATTAAAAGTACAATACATGGACATGATTTTATCCCATAAAGAAGATCACAGATTCCATTAGCTTGTGAACTTGTTTACAAGGTGCAATGACCAAGGAACCTTAATTAGGGTAAAACTTGTAATGTATTGTATGGTTGTAGAGTGAGAACACAATCTGTTTGCCAGCTCTCCTGATAGAACATCCATGGTTCAAAGATGAAAGACCAGATGCCATATCTTGACAAGAATAATCTGTTACTTTATATGCAGTCTTCCCCACCCAACCACAATCTGCCCCCCCCCCCCCCAAAAAAAAAAAGAGAAAGAAAGGTGTTTCTCTGTAATTCTTTGTAACTTACAGTTTATCATTGATTTTTTCCATTTACTTGTGTTACAAATATGCAAAAGTGATGAATGGACAATGCCAATATCACCATGAGGAATAATTGTCCCCTTCTTTTGGGGTGGGGTTGGGGGGGGGGGGGGTGGTGGTGGTTACCATCAAGGATTCCTGGTAAACTAGAGAACTTAATTTGAGATATTTATGTCCATATAGATTGTTTGGATTTCTCATCAGTTGTGTCTTCCATGTGTCTTCTGTAGCTTTAATTATCTCTAGGGACTGAATTGCTAGTTACTTGCCTTTCTAAGCAAATGCTTTATGTTGTTTGCATGGCCATTCATTTTCATTTGAAAGAGTTCAGAAGAATGTGATTTTTGTTTCATTAAATTTTAAGATATTCAAGCCTGTAGATTGTTTGGATTTTTCACTTCACCAGGTGTCTTCCACTTTTTCTTTTGTAGTATTAACTATCTCTAGGGACTGAATTGGTTAGTTACTTTTCAAAGCAAATGCTCTATGTTGTTTTCATGCCCATTATTTTTCATGAAAGAGTTCAAAAGAATGTGATTTTTTGTTTTGTTAAAATTCTTGTTAAAGCTTTTTAACCATTGGCCAAAGTGTGAGATTTAATAGAAATTATTAATCTTAGATTGGACCGAAATGAAATTGAAATATTGAAATTAAAGGGTTTTTTCTTTCTTCGAGCTATCGTGAGATATATTTTTTGTTTCCTTGAGATATATTGTTCAAATTAATGAGCTTCTTTGATGTCTTTTTGTGCAGAAAATCTGCAGTCAATGTAATAGATGCAAAAACAATGTCAGCTGATCCTGTTGCAGTTGTTGAGCTACCACATAGGGTTCCCTATGGATTCCATGCATTCTTTGTGACAGAGGCAAGTATTGCAGCCTCTTTAATCAATTCACACAAATACTCTCATAGGACCAAGAAATATATGAACTGTGCAAATACCTTACAAGTCAACTCACAGATTTTCTGTTTCTTTTTGAGATATGAGGGGGGTATCGTCAGTTGGGGGGTTGCAGGATCAGTACACAATTCTGGAGCTCTGTATGTGACATATCCATTGATAAGGATCAAGACTCCTCACTGAATGTGTTCCTCATAGGACTCAATTATCATGACCAGATTAATCACATATATAAGAAATTGTACCATTTAATCTAGCATTTAACGGGTTACGATCTAATTTGTCTTCAGTTTCACCTCCTTTAAATTAATTTCTGATCCAATCATAGTTATTGCACTGTTTGTTTTATTTGGCTTTTGCTTTATCTTCATTTCCTTTTGCCCTAACACTGACACTAAACTCAAACGTGTGGATATTTGGGCAGGAGCAACTTCAAGAACAGGCAAGGCTGTGATCACAAACGCAGTTCAAATCATATAAAATTTCTGTCGTAGAGTATAGCTTAAGTAGGCATCAGCAAGCCTCATCCAATTGCATATTTCTGTTATCTCTTCACTCTTTAGTATATGACCCCAAAACTCTGTATAAGTCCTGTCTGGGGAACAACTATCCATGGCTATCAGGAATTTATATTTTCTACCTCTGCCCATTAATGTTTCTAGAGGTCAATATTTTGGTTATACCAGACAATTAAAGCTTGATAAAGTAACGTTCAGTTTCTAAGTCCAAATCTCAATGGGATAATGTGAAAATTGGGGTGGGGGCCGGGCGCAAGTATTAGCTCAATATCTTCCTTCAGAAACTATTATTTTTGGGTTTGGAGTAGGGTTTCAAAATTCAGCGGTACTGCATTTCTAGGGATAGGGCAAAATCTGGCCGATCCGATCGGTATTGGCCAACGCAGATCCGATCGGCATCGGCCAAGACCGATCCAGATCCCAATTCTGCCCTTTAAAACCCTGGTTTGGAGTTTCAGATTTTTTGGGCTGTCACTCTCTCATCAATATGGACATTTTCCCATATTCCCTAATATAATTTCTTGCCGATGCTTTTAATAAGATTGATGGGTATCTTATAAAATAACTTTTAATGAGATTGATTTAGTTATTTTATAAAATAACTAAGGTTGTTCCATTGTGACCAAGTGGTCACGGGTTTGAGTCTAAAAACAGCCTCTGTGTGAAAGCAGGGGTAAGGCTGTGTATAATATGACCCTACCTAGGCCTCACAATGGTGGAATTCTCGTGCATTGGATACATTCTTTTTTTTTTTTTTAAATATAAAATAAAATAAATTGATCATGTATTTTTTTAATGAAAAACAAAGCATATTATTTAGACAAGCAAGAAAAATTCTTCATGTCACAAAACAATTTAACTTCCTAAAGTTTAAGTTTAATTCAATCAAATGCCCCTTGTGAATTAGCACGTATTCCCATTTATGTCCATAAAGCACTTAGTATTTCAATCACTGTTATGCACTCTCTCATTGTCTTGAATTTCAAGTCTGTTACTTGACAAATAGAATAGAAATTTCACATGTGAGTGGGAAAGTAGGGATATATCTATCCACAAAATTAAGGCTCCACCATATCTGGTACATGGCAGATATTTAGACTATCTTGATAAACATATTTAAGGAGTGGCACATATTTGGACTATCTTGTTTAAGCATATCAAGGAGGATCAATGTTTTTTCCATCTTAAGAATAATGAAATAATAAACAGGCACAAAAACCATGCAATCTGAAATCTCCATCGAATCCATTAGGCAAAATTTATATCTGAAAAAAAAAAAATTGGGAGTACGGTGGTCATTTCGCCCACCCGTGTTTGGGTGCAGGAGCAGCACACCTCCCAAAAAATAAATAAATAAATAAAAACTCTGTTAATTTACTTCTTCATAGATAGATATCATAAGCTAGGTCCTCCACGATCTTGAATGAAACTATCCATGAAATTGTGCACCGTCTGAAACGTAGATCATCGCCGTTCTTAACCAATACTCAGGTTAAGGTCCGTGACTCCATCTCCGAACATTGTGAAGTTACGAGTAAAGCATCCCGAGGTTTGCGTATCTCTTAGGGCATGGAGAAGCATATATATATATATATATATATATATATATCAATCAGGATACAAAAAATACGAACCAATTCCATCACATCAGCCAGCATTGTAAGTATAAAAGAGGTAAGATCAGAGAAGACTACTAATAATACTAATATCACTTTTCTTAGAAAGAGCAATGCAAAGCAGTTTTCTCTTCTTAATCACCTGAAGAAGAGTTTTACCCTCAACTCTATTTGCATACATGGCATATAGCAAAGATACATGACATACATCTTCACCTCTCAACAAATATATCTTGTTGCCCAATAGACCCAATACCAATACAGGTCCCCTCTTTCTCCAACCCCTCAATCCAGACAGCTCCCAACAATGGTGAAATTTTATTTAATTTCATTTTTTTCAGTCACCAAATCTCATGTACTTGAGTTTTAACAGGCCATCTGTACATCTCCGGAGGCTGGGATAGTCAAAGTAAGTAGTCCACGGTCAGGGGCATAGTTGAATTCGGTTCCTAGTAGTGCACTTCTGTGGCGATGTGACAAGAAGGCAACAAACCCCAACTTTGAGGACTATGGTTGCAGTCGGCAAACTGATGCTTGGATGGAACTTCACCATATTTTCTTGTTAGTAGCTTCCTGAACTTCTTATTGCTCCACAGATCAATTGGAGTTGAACATGTTGAACAGGCCAATAGGTGCAATAGAGATGCTGGATGTGATTTCCTGCATCAAAAAGAGCAAGGGAGGGGGTAAGAAGGAAATTAGCTTTATGCTAGCACAGGCATATATGCAATTGACCAATAAGAATCAGGATCGCCATGAATGGAGATTAAACTCTTCAAGAATTAAGAATCATTAAGGTCTCACCTTGAGAGGACAGAAGTGGAAAAGTTCATACTCCAGGGCCTTGAGGAACCAACTCCCCTGCAAAGCAAAAATGTATCATTACCATTCGATAGTCTCCCTATTACCATGAAAGCTTTTGTGGTATGCCACATTTGGAACTACAATTCCAGAAGGCTTTACTCACCTGGTTTATGGGTATAGACAATGGTTCGCCATTCCAATCAGGTCCAGCAATTTGAGCCATTACTCCAACATCAGTGGCTGAACACACCAACCATGCCAGAGCATTTGTTTGTGTTCCATATTTTTGAGCGAGCTGCACATCACATTTTCAACTCACGTTTCAGCACATCGTTCTCTAGTTGCAAGTCTTGAAAGAGTTACTGTGATTACTTGATCGTCATTTCCTTGATCAGAAGGCAGAAGATGGGAATGTAGTAGCATACTTGGTTCCATCTCTAGCAGGGTCTAAAAAAAGACAGGCGTGTATGGGGCCAGGGAGTTGGACACACAGTCCAGACCCGTCAGGGAGGACCATCTTCTTCAAGTGCTTGAAGTTGTGGTTGCCTGGCTTATCACTGGTTAAGGCAAAATAACCAAAATCCTCCAGTAAGAATCAAATGACTTGGAGCTCTAAAGAGGTAATATAATACAAGAGCAAAACGACTTTGATACCAGCATTGCAACCAAAACAAAAGCTAATTAATATACAAAATTGAAGGCAACTTGGGTGTTAGGCATGAGAATGTGAGTTATGACAGTACCTGACAGAGATTGCAGAACCACCAATGGCTCGAGCAGCCACATGATAGTCTGCAGTTGGGTGTAGGCTCTGCACGGTAGTTGTCAATTCATCAAGTTAGTGCTCATATGTCTTTGGATCTTTAACCATTAGTGACTTTAAACTAGCAGATAACTAGTGCACATATATCTTATTGAATCAATACTAAAGGATGTTAATGTTTGATTATTACTTGTGAGGAACATATCCCAATCGGGTAGCATTAATTCACCAAGGAAAAGAGTGTTGTAAGCCACCGAGGAGATGTGGATAAGTGTGAGATGCTGGGTCCAAGGGGTAGAAGTCATCAGAAGCTCTCACCACAGCTGCTTGCTTGGCACTGCACATCTCATTGGTCTTGTGGCACATGCAAGCAATGCAGCCGTTGTTGGGGTGGTTGTAAGCGATGGAGGCTTCAAGGGCCTGGTGGTAGGTGCTGATGAGTGCAACACAGCCACCATGGCCTGCCCCAAGGGTCTCGATGATGTTCTGGACATCGACCTTAATTCCATCGACTCCACAGGACAATGTCTGGCTGGTTGCCCATTACCCCTGATGACTGAACCGGGTAAGCCAATGCAGTGTCATAGTGCTCCATGCCAGTAGCAGCTGGTTTTACCTCACCCCCAATAATCGGCAAGAGCATGCGATACGTACACAAATCTGCACAAAATCAGAAATAGATGAGAAAACTTAAATAATTGATGACTTGATTTAATTAAAAACCCATTTGGCTCCAAAAATTAGTGAGGCTTTATAGTTGAAGTATACTTACAAAAGATGGGCAGTTATCTCTTACCCAGAAAAAAAAAAGATGGGCAGGTATCTCTTACCAAAAAAACAAATAAAAAACAGACGGGGAGGGTATCTACTCACTGTTCACGGGATGTGCCACGATTTATATACAAGGGGCCCACATGGTCAAGAAGGAACGAGAGTATCACGAGGAGAGAGATAAAGCGAGAGTGAGGTATTTTCTTCCCAAAAAAGACAGACTGGGTATGATACTACTGGGTATGATACTAGTGATTATCTCATCTTTGGTTAATTGGCTCTTTACATCCCATTGGGTTGGATTGGTTTCAGTTGATCACAAGCACACCATCAGTTTCATTAATTTGGTTGAATTTTCTTTCAATTTTTCTGATAGTAATTGGCTGACAGTTTTTGTTCCAACTGGTGGGCTGGATTACTGAACCATTCAGGTTGCCAACTGCTAGGCCTAAACAATCTAAGCACTGTTGTTTTAAATAAATGGTTGAATTCTTCATTTTTAATTGTAAATTGGTTCAGGGTTGAGAGTAAAGGCTGAAGCTCCTCATGCCACCCCACCTCTTCTCCTTGCCCAACAGCCCAAGTGCCCAACCAAGCCACAACTGTCACCATTCCAAGTGACATAAAAATGGGCACTTTCATTTAGGGGAGCTTCTAGTTGTAACAACATTAGTTACAGGTTCAAGTGTAATCATAACCATGTTTCTGCAATTCTGTTACGTGGCAGCTCAGATTGGGCTGAAAATTTGTCGATAAATAGGATCCCAAGGTCCCCTATTAACATGTCAAGTTTCAACTTGGTCAGATTGCTGTGGGAAAACAGAATTATGGACTACAAAAGGATGCATGGATTACAATGGGGTGCATGGATATGCACGAGATAGTATAACATTAGATAGAAAGATAAATGGCTGAATTTGAGGCTAAAAAACAGCAGCCCAATTAGGTGATTCCCTAAGGGAGAGGATTCCCTGTGCCGAACCAATCATGACATGGGAGGTGGATTCATGACGGAGGAGAGAGAGAGTGTCAGTGCAGGACCCACATGCTCAGGATGTGAGAGGGCCTAGGAAAGCATCCCCACACTATTGGCATAATGTAGAACTGTATTTGAATGATCAAAACAGTACCAAAACAGAATTGAAATACAGAGAATATATAACCATTTTTAGAGAATTGTAATAACTCAAAATGAGTAGGTCAGGTGAGACTGAAAATCAAGTCGAGTTCAGTATATCAGTAAATTAACCACTCAGAATAGAATTCAGAAAAGAGGAGTAAACAGATTCTTCGATTCTGAACATGGTCTATGAATAGCAACAGTAATAGATTAGTAAAATCAGAATTTGATTCAGTATTATGATGCACAAAACAAGAACTAAAAGATAAAGATAAAATAGGGAGAACACAATTATTTCCAGATCAACATGTCTGATCTGAGAAAAACTTGGATCGAGTTCTCTTTAGGGTTTAGAATAACCTATCAAAAGCTGAAGGTAATCTCAAGGGGGTTGCTCAGTTGGCAAAGACCAACACCTCGCAAAGAAGAGGTCATGAGTTCAACTCTCCTTGGGGTCCAACTATAAAAAAAAAAAACAAAAAAAAACTGAAGGTAATCTAAGGCTAGATTCTCCTAATTAAAATTCATGCAAAAAAAGTCTTGCATATGAATTCGAGATCAGATAAGGAGTTACAGAAAATTTCAGAACAATACTTGTTAACGGAGAAAATAGATTGAAAAAAACACAATACAATAAAATACCCGGGCTTCACACCGCAAGGTGGTTGGATGGATCAAACACCAACCAACCTTGATCGAATACAAAGATTCTTTGATCACACACAAGGATCTTCATCAAATGGAGAAGAGGAGAAGCAATAGCCTTTTTCCCATATTATAAGCCCATTAAAGTGGCTGATTATGGAAAAAAAAATAAAAATTGGACTAAAGGTCAGCACATAGGTATAACCCAAACCAAAGCTTATTTCTAGTCAAATAAGCAATATTTAGGTGATTAACTGCATCACAGCATGGGGATCTTTTTCTATTCCCTAAATAACCAACAGACAAATTTGCCACATCATTTTTTCATGTGGTAAATCAAGTCATGGTTACAAATCCAATTGTAACTGAAGTGGTTACAACTATATTTTCCCTTCATTTAATTGCAAGGTAATTGGTGAAGCTCACATTATTTCCATGCATATGAATAATAGCATCCTAGACAGATGATGACGTATTAATTACCAGGGAACATAACCTCAACAGTTTACTCGACAACCAAGAAGAAGAAACAATAATGGAGGATGGACCACTTACTTCATATTGTGATTTTGCCTTGCTTTGTTGATTTGCTAGCAGACTCATGGGAATAAAAGAATGCACAGTTCCAAAAGAATGACCAACCAACTCTGCTAGCAATGCTGGTGTAGTTGTTAGTGAATCTGCATTCACCAAAAGCCAAAAAAAGAGGTCACTTGACTCATTCTGAATGAAGGTCCCCAATTTGCATCGTTTACAAGAAATAAGTTAATTGTGAGTGTCACCATCAATTATTGAGATGTCACGTTCCAAAATTTCTGCGTAGTTGGTGGGGAATGGGGAGCCCCACTTTGGATGTGTATAGGAAGTTAATTTCAGTATATTAACGGAGACAGAGAAAGAGAGATATGGAGGATGGCATCTTGCCGATTTCCACTATTTCTTGTCTCACATTTACCATTAGTTTTCCAAAGGAAAGGAAACAAAAAGAAAAGAAAGAGAAACTTACTTTACAGCTTGGTTGATGACTTCAAAAGGATTGGTTCCAGCATGCATGTAGCATAGTTGTCAAGGCGGCGCCGGCGCCTAGGAGACAAGTCGTTTTTTCCAGGCCTGACCATTGGCTCGCCTTATTGTGTGAGTGCCTCTTTTTTTTTTTTTTTCTCCTTTGATGTATAAAATTATTCTTCTCCTGATATTTTGGTTGGATTACATATTTTTTTTACATAGGGTGAGATGCATGGGATAATTAAGTGTATTACAATTTTTTTTTTTTTAAAAAAAAAAACAAAACAGAAAAAAAGGAAGATAGATCAAAAGACATGAGACTTCCACGCCAAGTCACGATCCAATCAGGTTAGTTTTTTTTTTTTTTTTTTGTTTCTTTTTCTTCTTCTTCTTTCTCTGACATCTGTTTTTTTTTTTTTTTTTTTTTTTTTTCAATTCTTCTTTTTCGCCTCTGCTTCTTCCACTGCCACCGCCTTTTTCTATTTTCTCTTTCTCTATTTCTTCAGCCTTCTTTTTTGTCTTCTTCCAATTTCTGTCTTTTTTTTTTTTTCCTTCTTTTTCTCCTTTGCTGCTTCTTCTTCTTCCTCCTCCTTTTTCTCCTTTTTTCTTCTTCTGTTATTTTTTTTTCTGTCATTCTCTTTCTCTGATCCCCTCACTGGAATACCTCTCCCTGCTTCTCCCCCCTCCCCATCTCCTCCATGAAACCCTCTCTCGCTTCTCTTCCGTGAATCCCACTGCTTAATACGGCTTCCCTCTCCCACCCCCTTCTTTCTCCTATCTCCTCCCTAGATCTTTGATCTCTGGAAACCCTCTCCCTGCTCCCCCCCCCCCCCCAAATGTCTCCCATCTCCTCCATGAAACAAACCCTCTCTCCCTTCTCTTCCCTGAATCCCACCGCTTAATACTGTTTCACCCCCCCTCTTTCTCCCATCTCATCCCTAAATCTTCGATCTCTGGAAACCCTTTCCCTGCTCTCCTCCCCCCACCCCCCCAAATGTCTCTCATCTCCTCCATGAAATCTCTCCCTTCTCTTCCCTGAATCACACCGCATGGTACGTTTTTTTTTCCTTCTCTTTCTCCCATCTCCTCCCTAAATCTTCATCGTCCCATCTCTTCCTTAAATCCTACCTCATAATACTGAGAGATTGTGTTAGGTCCAGCCCTTGTAAGGTAATGGAGATGATGAAATCACCTCCCTGGTGTCCTTGAACTTTATCTTGTGCAGCACTATCCACGTGTCCATGTCCTGCAGAAACAAAAAGAAACCAGATAGCACCATGTAAGTAACTGACCATATGATTAAAGAGTATGCACGCCAAGCGAGCTAGGCGACGCCTAGGCACCCACCTAGGCAACAAGGTGCCTGGCCACTGCCTTGGGTTGCCTTGTCGTCATGACAACTACGGAGCAATAACAGAAAACATAAAGAGAACAGGCATATGTTGTTCCAGGATTGGAGAAAGTTTCATGCATCATAATTTTGACATGTAACCCTACCAAAAAGGGTAAAATAATTCTTTATTTTCCCAAGAGTTGGCATCATGGAGTATACCTAAATTTACTTTTCAGTCTAAACTGAAATATCCCAGGCAACTGATTGACACTTCTGCTCCAAACATGTCTGTGCAAAAACGACAAAACCACCTGCAACACCGAAAAAGAAGAGATATAAAGCTTTCATGCCAATGAAGACATCAAAGAAAGTTTTTACCAAACAAAAAAGACAGCAAAGAAAGTAAGAGATGCTGAACATTTCAAACTCTATGATACAAAACCATCTGTATTGAAAGAAAATAATGTTAAAAATTTTAAACTGTACAATCCAAGGGTATCTTAAAAAGCCAACATCCAAAAATCCCTCACAGCCCACTACCACCAACCTGGCATGAAATCATGGTTCCTCAACCATGCAATAAGCTTGCAAAGGGAGCACCGATGTATCATAATTTAATGCAAAGTTCAGATTACTAAATCTTTTATTGCTGGGAACCAAGGGATGGCATCCACAACTTCCCTCAGAACACCTGCTATCAACCTAGCATGAAAAGGTCCCTCAACCTTTGCAAAAGAGAATGCAAAGGGAGCACCCCTCATTCAGAATTTCATGCAAAGTTCAGATTACTAAATCTTTCATCACTGGGAAATGAGAATATGTGGAGGAAAAAACATTTATTTTAACCATTTCACAGACACAGTGGAGGAAAAAGCATTTATTTTAATCATTTCACAGACACAGAGAAAAGCATCAGCATCTTCAGAAATAGCAGGGAAAATCCACCATCAATCAAAGACACACCACATAGATGGAAAAGAATAATCCTAGTATAATTCAACTATCTGCATAAATCTGCAAATTTTTGGAACCTAGAGGCAAAAATAAACATAAAATCAGAAACATATGCATGGCCGTGTAGAAGGAAAAAGAATCTTAAGAGAATGGGAATTCAATCTCAAGAAAGCACACCTATTAGTATTAAGTGACTCATAGATATAACAGGGACGAATGCACTATGGTCCAAGTCAAATATAATAGTATTCAGAAATGGAGTCCAATGACTGATAAAAAGCCCCTTTACTTTCACTTCCTTTTAGGTGTGCTTTTTTGGGAGTGTATGTGTATTGGGGGGGGGGGGGGTAGGATATGGAAGAAAAAACAATACAAAGAGAATAGGAACCAGTCAAAAGAAAACAAACCCATTTAGCAAGATATTGATAAAAAAGGGATGAAAACACTATATCCAAAGCAAATATAAAAGATTTTGGAAACAGAGCCACAATTGCTGTTAATAAGCCTTTTTTTTTTCTCTTTACCTTTTTTGTGTGCACTGCAGGGGTGGTGGAGGAGGCATACTTTAGTGCTCACACGTCATCCAGCTCCTATTCTTTCCCTATTCATCCAACAATCCAGAATTATCATTATGCCCATCCTTTCCCTCGATTGTTGATTGAGATAGACAAGTAGTCTTACCTCTTGAGCATACAGTACCAGTACTGAAACAAGCAAGACAAAGGATCAATTAGGCCTTATAACTCTTGGCCAATTAGTCCTTCAATTAAAGATGTGAACACAAAGCAAGGACATAAAAGAAGGCCAAACAGAGGGCTATCCCCAAAACCAAAAGCCAAACATTTTCCTCAATGTTCAGAAACAAACTCTGCCACCTTGCATGACCAGTGAATCCCCCATAGTAAGGAGAAGAAACTTCACAGGAAAAGATCTAACCACCTTAGCACAGTAAAATCCTAATATTTCCAAGTTCAAATGGGAGCTACATTGACCTGGCCCCTCTCCTCTTAACAGAAAGTTGTTGTAGCTTCTTTCTAAAAATTAGGATAGCTACGCATACCATTATTAAGCCCATATCATCCCAACCCAACCCCCACTAGGAAGGATATTTCTTTCTGCCGTATGTTTTTAATATTTAGAAAGATTAAGAATCACTTTTTGGTGGAATGGAAACAGCCTCTCTGGAAACAGGGGTAAGGCTGCGTACATTTGACCCTCCTCAGACCCTGCTAAACGCGGGAGCCTTGTGCACTGGGTACGGGAATCACTTTTTGGCTTTTCTTCCCTAAAAAAAGAACAGAAAAATCAATATAGTTTTTACTATAAAGTATAGCTGAACATATTTCTAAGAAATCAGACTAAACATCCTTTCTGTAATCATCTCCTCGTCAAGTTCTGGGCCTAATATTTTCATTTCTCAACCCCAAGTGATGGGGAATCCTTGAGTATTAGTCCTTTTCTCATCTTTTTCTTCTTTTCCTTTTCTGAATAAACGAGGGATATTTAATAAGAGGTCAGAAATGAAGTGCTGGGGCTTTGAACAAGGGTCTTAGTTAATCAGATATTCAAAACTCATCCTTCCGGGAATGGAAGGATCAAATTCAACTTTAGAAATAGAAAATACTTCAAGGGTTGCTCCAAGTTGTAATCCTGAAAAATCTATTTAGAAACAACCAAGAACCAAAAAATCTAAAAGATGTCTTTCAGGACTAGTGCTATGAAGAGCGATCAAGCACATACACTTCACTTGTTAAGGATTGAATATTTTCATATTGCATTTGGATTGCCATTGTGATCAAAGGTGATTTTTGCCATTTCTACAAGAAATCCATCCAGCCACATATTAAACTCTATGCACCATAAAGTTCTTGCAAAAGAACTACACGAATTAGAGGGTATAATCTTTTGGAGGGAAAAAAAAAATCAAAGAGCGTATAAGAAAGTCTAGAACCACACCTGCTTGCTATGAACCAAATTGTACAATTGAAAATAATTCAGACAGTTAATGACCAAATCTAGAACTAATGCAACTTGCTACATGGAGTTTGAATAAATATCGCATAAAATTCGATAATATCATTTGGAACTTCAAATAGGAAAAACAAAAAGAAGATGCGACTAACTTTAGAATAAGATTTGGTCACTTTCAATTGGTTTTACACCATAAATTTGCTCAATTGCATATTTGACATGGATGGCTTGACGAGATCAGAAAAGAATTGTCTGCACAAAATAAACTTTTCATGACTATATAACAAAAACAGGACCATATCTCCCTGTAGATCCAGAATGCATCAGTTTTTTCTGGCTAGTAAGACAAACAAAGTATGAAAACACATCGGGCAATTGGTGAAAATAGCTTCAACATCCACACACACAAATATATATATATATAAGACGGAAAGAGAAGAGAAATGGAAAATGAAAAATGACAAATGAAAGATGCAAGATAATAAGAGGAAAGAAGTCCAACTCAACATGACAGGAGGTTCTCAGCTAAATGGGGTCTAGTACATGGATCCTTGCCCTCCAATAGGCTCTATTCGAGGTCATACTAGGTACAAGACCTAGGCTATGCATGACCTTCCTCACCACTTCTCCTATGATCATTTTAGGCCAGCCCCTAGCTCTTTTAGCTCCTTCAATTGGAATCATATCACTCCTCCTTACTGGGGCGTCGTGCCTTGGTCGCCTAATTGGTGTCGCCTTGAATTTGGACCCTCTCCATCGCCTTGAGTCGCCTAGATGCCGTGACAACTATGCCTAGACCTCCGTTGAATATGACCATACCACCTTAAACGACTCTCTCAGAACTTGTCATTGATCGGGGCGACTACCACATCTGCTCTAATACAATCATTCCGTACTTTATCCTTCATTGTTTTTCCACACATCCATCTTAACATCTTCATCTCTGCTACACATAGCTTATCAATATGACACTTCTTAACTACCCAACATTCTGTTCCATACATCATAGCCGGTCGTACAACAATTCTATAAACTTTCCTTTAAGCTTTAAAGGAATACGTCGGTCACACAACACTCCGGACGCACCTCTCCACTTTATTCATCCCACTTTAATTCTCTGTCAAACATCATCATCTATGCCACCTTTTTTTACTTATGACTAACCTCAGATATCTAAAATAGTCACTTGTGGTATCTCTCTGTCCTCAATTCGCACATATCAGTATCCATCACAGTTTGACCAAAATTACACATCATATACTCCGACTTCGTTCTATTAATCTTAAAGCCTCTTGTTTCCAAGGTTGACATCCAAAGCTCTAACTTAGAGTTAATCCCTTCTTTTGTTTCATCCACCAAAACGATATCTTCTTTTCTTATTATTGCTATAGACAACAAATGAATGGTAACCACACAGGACAGCAGACAAACCATAAACCTATCAATTAGAACAGTTCAAGAAATAAAATAAATGCATATCTTAAACTTTAAAAAACACCAATGACAGAAACCTAACCAGGAAGGTGAAAGCTCCTTTTAAGTTGACAAACACTTCAATTCCTGCCAAATGGTTAAGCGTAAAAATAAAAACAAAGCACATAAATCCATTGTGTAGTTCCAAACAACTTCATTAGTTCCAATACAAGAAGACTTACGTAGCATTAACACTTACTTGGACCTTTTTGACAGGATTGTCCTGGCTATCCACATTAGCCGGACTTTCTTCCTTAGTGGCTTGCTCATCTGATACATTTTTGTGGATCAGATAAATCAGGCCCCTCATCTGAGGCAGTTTCCTGCTTCATCAAGCTTATATGATTCTTACTCTGTTTATCAGCTTGTAACTGTGAACCTTGAGGCTTTGCCTCTCCTTTCAACGAGAATATCCTTGTCTCCTATCTCTGCTTTATATCCTGTAGCTTCATGATTCTCAATTTTGTGTTTCTCAAGAACCTGAGGATTTTCTTCTTTATTGAGAGCTTTGCTTGAGTAGTCTGAACTTCAGATGTTTCCTTGCTCTGGTTACTTGCTAGTTCTGAATCAGTTCTTGTCAGATGTTTCCCATAACCAACTACTCCAGATCTTTCCTTATCGATTGCTATACCTGTCTTCAGGAAGCACATCAGCTTCCATGTCCTTTGGGTGCAATGTCTTCTCATCTTCAGTCTTTATTTGTCTTTTAGTTTTGACTTACCCTTCTTTATTGCCTTTGATGCTCTTTTTTCTTCTTCATGTTTCCCTTCTTTTTAAACGGTTTAACATCATCAATCTCAGTAGCATCTACTTTTGCAGAATCTCAGCTGCCCTTCCTGCCATCAGAGTCCATTTCCTTTTTCCCAAGATTGTGATGCTTCTGAAAACTAGAACCCACAGTATTGTCCATATCAATTTCACCAGTCACCATCTTCTTCTCAATTATTCCACCTAGTTTGTCATCAATATACAAAGCCAGATTTCCTTCCTCATCAGTATTTTTCTACCCCGTGGCTTTGTATGTCTTTTTTAGGCAGCATTTGAGGGTTTTCTCTTCACCGTAGCATCCCTTTTCAGTGGCTCAGAAACCTCTTGCTTTTCAAAAGTATTTGTTTCAGCAATTTCCACTCTCTTAGCTTCTTCAGGAAGTCTATCAACAGACATTTATGCAGCCATGGTATCATTCTGTGTTATTTCACTATATTCTGCAATCTGCTGCTTTGAACTCCCTTCTTGGCCCCTTGACGACATCCCCCCACCATTACTTGGAATCTCAGGATAAGGATCTGATTTAGAAAGTATGGTGAATACCTTTACCTTCTTCCCAACTATCCTGTCAAAATCATTCTCAATCAACAAATACCTACAAAAGGAAGACATATCCTTCCTTGGACATAGTCTAGATGATCCCATTTCAACTAACAAGGAAGAAGAATGCCTCTGCCATCTTCTTGTTAGCACCTCTTTTGTGTTTCTTTGTAGCAGTTTTAGCCATCTTTGCACTCTCAACCTCACCTTTCCCAACCTCAATAGCCCCCATTGGTTTGTTCTCCCGGGCTTTTATTAGCTATTACTACCCCCTTTCATTTTAACCCTACAATTTCCCTTGGTGCCTTCCTTCTTGTTGGTAAACCACACCTTGTACTTTACCAGCAACAGATTTCTGATTTTTTTCTTCTTAATCATCATTTCCACAAACCTAGAAAGCTAAACCTCAACTTTTCAGTATCTGCGCCAGAAGGAAAACCATATAGGCATGGAAATGCAAAAACCCACAATCGAAAGAACTCCTCAAAACCCAAAACTCTAGAACCAATAAATCCCCAAACTCTGAGCTCTTAGAACATCCACAAGGACCACAACTAATTCAATAAAAAACAAAACCCTAACTACGTTAATACCCACATAAACCAAAAGCATAATGAAATCATATAGAAAATCTAGTCCGAAATAAAAGAATCAGAAGGCGCAACTAGAAACCCTAAAATGAAAAACAGTAATACCATTATCTCAGCCCCGTGGCGAGGTGTGATGGGCTCTGACAAGTGCAATGGCGGATTTCCTAATTTGATGCATTGACGGCCTGGCGGGTGTTTAAAGCTTATTGTTTGAAATCCAACCTGTCCGACCGGACTTTGGTCCGGTTCGTTTCCTTCGGAATTCCAATCTAGCCAGGCCACTTTAGCCAGCCCATGGTTCTAAGTATCGGTATCGTATTACTCGTTAGTACCTTTTGCATGTAGCCAATCCTGATACCATATCCGTAACACAGTACCGACAAGAAGTAAAATGGTCAAAAAAACTCATTTTTTAAAGGGATTCAAGTGTAATTTTGTCTGATATAACCGATCCATTCCGATATCATATCTGTATCGGATCGATTTTGGTATGGACAATATTGTGGGTTCTAGTTTTCAGAAGCATCACCATGCTGGAAAAAAGGAAACGGGTTCTCATGGCAGTGAGGTCAGCTGAGGCTCTGCAAAAGTGGACGCTACTGAGATTGATGATGTTAAACTATTTAACAAGAAGGGAAAGATGAAGAAGAAAAAGAGCATCAAAGGCAATAAAGAAGGGCAAGTCAAAACCAAAAGCCAAAGAAAGACTAAAGATGAGAAGATATTGCACCCAAAGGACATGGAAGCTGAAGTGCTTCCTGAAGACAGATATAGAAATCGATAAGGAAAGATCTGGAATTGTTGGTTATGGGAAACATTTGACAAGAATTGATTCAGAACTAGCAAGAGACCAGAGCAAGGAAACGTCTGAAGTTCAGACTACTCAAGCAAAACCTCTCAATAAACAAGAAAATCCTCAGGTTCTTGAGATACAGAAAATTGAGAATCTTGAAGCTACAGGATATAAAGCAGAGACAGTAGACAAGGATAATCTGGTTGAAAGGAGAGGCAAAGCCTCAGGGTTCACAGTTACGAGCTGATAAACAGAGTAAGAATGATGTAAGTTTGGTGAAGTAGGAAACTGCCTCAGATGAAGGGCATGATTTATTGATTCATAAAAATGTATCAAATAACCAAACCACTAAGGAAGAAAATCAGGCTAATGTGGAAAGCCAGGAAATTCCTGTCAAAAAGGTCCAAGCAAATGTTAAAGCCAACTAAGTATTCTTGTATTGGAACTACTAAAGATGTTTGAAACTAAAAAATGCTTCTTCTTGCCTTATTTTTAATTATTTAACCATTTGGCAGAAATTGAAGTGTTGGTCAACTGAAAAGGAGCTTTCACCTTCCTGGTTAGGTTTCTGCCATTGGCGTTTTTTAAGGTTTAAGATATGCATTTATTTTAGGGGAAAATTTTCATACACGGCTGTGTGAGAGGGTCTCTCACAAAGAGTTGGAAAAGTCATAAATCCTCACCCATTAATTAATGCCTTGAAACTTCCACCCTCTCACATACATTGTTTACACGATCGTGTATGAAAACTTTCCCCTTTATTTTATTTCTTGAACTGTTCTAATTAATAGATTTATGAGAGAGCGGTTTGAGCTTGAGATTTTACCGAGTCAGGCATTCACCATACTTTCTAAACCGGAGCCTTGTCCTGAGATTGCAAGTGATGGTGGGAGGATGTTACCAAGAGGCCCAAAAAGGAGTTCAAAGCAGTGGATTGCAGAAGCCAAGAGAGTGATAAGTTGAACAAGATGATAAATCCTTAGTTCAAGAATCTCCCTCTTCCCTTTAAGACTAAATATGGGGAGGATCATTACATATACCCTCAAGGTTTAAAAAATCAGGAATTGGATCGGCGAATCAGCTGATTCAAAAATAAATCGGTCGTGATTGATTCGAGTTCAGCTGATTCAACACATCTGATTCATGCCAAGAAACCCTAGAATTGCAGAGTTTTTAGATCTGAGGACCGATTCGATCCCTGATCTCATTTTTGAATACGTTGCATGTCTTGGATCGTGCATGCACTGAGACCAATTTGATGTGAAAAGATTTTCAAAATAGAAAACAAATTAACATAATTGAAAATCTAACGATTGGTACTGTGATTTGTGTATTGAACCTTCACAAGGTGCTTATAGAATATAAAATCCATTAGAATGTAAACGAATGCAAAATTAATTCCATATTTGATGTAAAATTATGCATGAAAATTGAAAAAAAACCTCGCAATGAGGAAAGAAAAATTAGTGAAAATAAACGAAATTAATTGGAAAACCCTAGAGGGCCATACAATTAAACAATTAGACAAGTCTATCCATAATGAGTTGAAAGGTTAGAGGTCTTATCTTGCTTCCTGCATACTTGATCTAGAGCCATGATTTGGGTGGCGAAAAGAGGACTATCTACGTCTGTAACCTGCAACAAACTATTTTTCAACAAGAAAAGAATCCCTCTTTGAATCGAAATCAATGAAGGTTGCATGTGATTCTCTATTGTAGAATGAAACTTTTCAATGGATGCTATCAAATCGAAAAAGTTTGCGACTGGTAATTAGGGTTTTGGTGAAGGAAGAGAAGCTATAGAAATTTATAAGGGAAAGAAGTTTCTAGAATCAACAAATGTATCATATACATTTACCAAAATACCCTTGTAGTAGTGTAGTACACTACCACTTGACACCCTAACCATTTATCGAATAGCCATTGGTATTAATGGCCACCAAGACTAGCTAGATTCACAGCCCAAATCTAGACCTTGCTAATTTGATAATTTGTGGATGCTACGAAATCGAAAAAGTTTGTAGCAGGAAATTAGGGTTATGGTGAAGAATAAGGAGCAGAAAAGGAAGAGAAATTATAGAAATTTATAAGGGAAAGAAGTTTCTAGAATCAACAAATGTATCACATACATTTACCAAAATACCCTGGTAGTAGTGTAGTACACTACCACTTGACACGCTAACCATTTATCGAATAGCCATTGGTATTAAGGGCCACCAAGACTAACCAAATTCACCAACCCAAATCTAGATTTTGCTAATTTGATCATTTATGTAAGAGAAGTTGGAGTCTTTGATATATTTTTTTTCTTATAGACAAAGATTTAAGTAAATATTATTTATAAAATAATGCCAATTTTTTTTTGTTAACTAAAATAATGCCAAATTAATACATCTTCAAAGTAATGCAAGAACCCAAAAGAAACCAAATGAAAGTAATGCACTTAATTAATTATAAAACCTATATCTTGAAAACTCTATTCCACTTTAGAGAAAAAATTGCTTGATATAGAATCACTATTCATAAATTTATAAGGGTGTGAATATTTCTTATATCAATTTTCATACACACAAAAACAATAAATATTTAATATTCTTTCCTTTCTAATTCATATGGTTTTGTCACCTTAAATGCTGACAATTGTATAGTCGATACACTTAAAAAGGTCTAAACATTGTAATCTTGTATAAGTTCCGGTTGAAAGGGTTTCAAGAGGGATGGACTGGGGTTGGTCCTAACCTTTGGTACACTACAAAAAATATGATTTTTTGCGACGGTAATAAACCGTCGTCAAAAATAGTTTTCTGTCGCTAAAAATATTGGCGACGGTAATTTTAACCGGCGCCAGTCCGTCGGCTAAAGTGATGTCGGGGAAAATAACGACGGTAAAACTGCTCCCGTCTAGCAAAATTATTTTTGGCGATGCTTTACGTTTCCGTCGCTAAAAATATATTTTTGGCGACGTTTAGTGTTTCTGTAGCTAAAAATATATTTTTGGCGACACATACTTTTTCGTCGCTAAAAATTTATGTTTTACGACGGTTTTAATCGTCACTATAAATGTCAATATTAGGCGACGGTCTTTGGTATACCGTCAGGAAAAATCTAATTTATATGACGGACATTTAAATAACCGTCGGTAAAAATGAATCTTTAGCGACGGTCATATTTTTACCGTCGCCAAAAAGCCTCTTTTTTTTTTTTCCCCCTATTTATTATAGGGTATTCATTGCTTGTAATTCAGAAAGGGAAATTTTCACCTGTAATCTACATCCATATATAATATTCATTCCCTAAAAGAAAAACCATTAACTACAAAATCCATATAAACATTGCATTAATGCATTGCTTTCCATTAACACAAACTCAAAAGGATTCCTTTAAAATTCACTTTCAATCAACTCTCCACCAATGTTGTTATAACCAAAACACCAACAAAAAACAACCCAAAGAGAAAAAGTTTCTAGCCAAAGGAACATCATAATCTAATACTCCTTCCAATAAAATACTTCATCACCGTTGCTCTCCACATTGCAGATCAAGAACATCATAATTTAGTCCTCCTTCCAATCTCCATTCTTTCGAATTTCATAGTTGGAACTTTCTAGCTTCTAACTTCATTGCACCTGAAGGAAACATAGATGAACAAATTACAAATAAGTTAAAATCCTTTGAAGGACTAAAATAAACAAAAAGGGATCATCTTGACAAGTCATCATCTTGGCACTAAGAAGTGGCAAACCATATCCACCTATGAAAGGGCTTCATATTCCTAAGATCTGAGAAGGGACAAGTAAGGGAGGAGAAAGATCAAAATTAAAATAAGGGTACTGTTAGTACCACTACAACAGAGTAGGGTTGAAGAAAGAAGAAGAATAGAATAGCTAAGATGGCTAGAGAAGAAGGAGAAGGCAGCCACACAGCCAGTAGATGCACCACACCAAAATTCTATCTTTCAAAAAACTGCAACTTTCATTGGTTACAACCTTGTATTTAAATAGGAAAATAAAGACTCATATCTAGACTAAAAATGAAACAAACACTAAATCAAACTCTACCACTGCCTAAAGTAAAACAAAAGATGACAAGAAATCCAAATGATAAATCTAGATCTACATAAATAAATAAACTTTGATATCCTACTAAATGAAAACTAAATTTGGACCCGATTCATCTCCATCTAGGCTCCCCATCGAGTTTGGGCTAGTCCAAGGAAGTGTTCCTGCATCAGATATCCTCTACTAACACTTACCAACAATCTACGATATACAGATACACAAGCACTCAAGCAGCCATCCTCTCATGTAATAAACAAACCACAAACTAAAATAAAAATATCTACAAGCTACATATATCACTATTTTGTTAATAGAAAGGTCACCATATTAAACCATCAACAATCATCAATAAGACATGAGAGTGCGGATCAAAATCCTCACAACAAAAAGAATGGAACAATTCCTAACCCACCTCTCTGCATGTTTTGAGTAATTCACTTTCGTCCAGCCTATCTACTTTAACTAATGCCTCAACATATTCAGCAAGTGCGGAGGGATTGGAATGTAGTGAAGGTTGACTATCAAATAGTCTTATCACTCCTTCTGGATCACTTCGGCGGTAAAGCTCTTTAAGTAGTTTGGCATCAGTTGCTCCATCTGCTTCACGTGCTCTCCAAGCTAAAGTGCCAACATAGCTTGACAAACGCCTTTGATGCACATCCAAAAGTCTACTCTCTGCAGGCAAAAGGAAAAAATATGATGAACAAGTAATCAACAAAATAACCAACTATTAAAATAAAAACCAAAGCGACAGCTGCAAATATGCATGGTTTGCTTTGTACAGAAAGAGTCATGAACATCTCTGCCTGTTAAGAAGTTTAGCAACTATTTACTATTCAGTCATAGCAGGCAACCATATAAAGGTTGGTAACCCAAGCAAGAATATTAGTATCAATAAATTGTTGTGGAGTCGGTCTCTCTGTAGGTGGATTCCTATTTCCTAGGCATTATCTCTTTTCTGCTTATCTTGCACTTCTAGTTTCTATTTACCATTATGGCAACCTAATCTAGGTTCCCAATAACATAATCAACCATCATTCCCCATGTTGTCTCCATCAAACCACTATGCAACAAAACCCCTAACCTGCTCACTTCAACCTTAGACACCGATTGGAGTGTTTTTCACCTATTTATTTTCTAAAACCCAGTTCATGAAATTATTTAAGTCCCCTAAACCATTGTTGTTATTCACCTAAAGCTCTAGTTCTACCATCCAAACTTACCCATCACCCATCATTAATTCCAACCCTAGCACTAAACTGATCCTACAACCCTCAAGCTACTAGTCTTCCCCTGCTGCAAACAGCAGCAGTTTTAGAATATTTTTACCTAATCGACTACCTAGTTTGGCTGGAGGCTGCATTAGTTGCAACTATTGGAGATACTACCATTGTGGCACCCTATTATTAGATCAAATTTCTATCAAATTTGGGTATCCTGTGATTGTCCTACATATGGTCAACACAGAACAAGGTTTGGGCAACAGAATATAGTAAGACTTTAATTTTTCTTTCCCTCTATATATTTGCTGATGTTATTATATAATAAATCACATTAAATGAATTAAGACATGCCAGAACTGACATTCAACCATACCAAAGAAGTGACTCACTGCAGGCTAACAAGCTTACTAATCACACAGTACATTCACCCACTACGATAATAAAATTGAATTTAACTATGCAATTAAAAATGGTATATCAGTAATCATACCTTCCCAAGGCCCACATGCACAATGGCAGTTTTGTCAATTTTAAAATCAATACGACCACGTCTCACCTCTTGCATTGCCCCAGTAATATCACTGGTCACTGAAACTAGCTATGTAGCAGGAAGAAAATAATTAAGGGCATTGCGATCGATCCATATGTTTACATCCATTCAATATCAACAAGTGGATAACTCACTTTGGGGTTTGGCATCAAACCACGTGGTCCAAGAATTCTTGCTATCTGTAACAGGAAGATCAAAACCTTTATTTGAAGAGAAGTACTAGTTGATTTGGTTATACATAATATAAATAGTATAAAAAATCCCATACCTTTCCAAGACGGGGCATGAAAATGGGCATCCCAATACACTTATCAAAATTGAGTTTCCACCACCTGCAAGAATCCAAGTTGAGAAGTTTTATAAGTTAAGATATAGTTCAAATTAGAGAAAATATTATATAGTGAGATAACATGATAAGTAACAGTGACTTGGTGATAGCCAAAAAACAGCAAATTTTGTTTTCTCTCTACATGGTCTCAATTCTCATTCTAGATCCTACTGGTATGACATCGTTTATCGTAAGGATGTAAATAATAGTGTTAAAAAATTAAGGCAAGGTATTATGATAGTCATAATATATAAATTGAAAGGGAAAGTTCTCCCTCTCAGTTCTCAATGGTTTATTTATCAGAGATCAGAGATTTCATATATTGGAGTATGCAAATTACTATTTTTGATTCCCTCAATAAGCTCATCTGCTCCAACTATATCAACCCTTGCAGCTCTAGCTTCATCTGCAGCTGCTCCTTCAGCAAACACAGCTACCCGGACAATCTAATAAGCAATATATTTCCTTTTAATGAACAAAGGAAAATTGAAGGTCACCTTTCCAGTACCATGTGGCAGACTTGCAGCACCACGCACCATCTATGGCCAAGTCAGATACAATCAAAGTGTAAATGCAAGTTGAATATCCAATCAATTTAAACACTGAAAATTCTAGTAGCAATAGTTGAAAGACATTAGAATTAAAATAGTTTCATACAACTTGAAACAACAAACAACTTGAATAGAACTTTTGATTTCCCATCTCACAAATATAGGGTTGAATGTGCCGCTATAAGAGCTGCAACTTATGCCTGGCTTGTATTTCTTTTGGATAAAAGAGAAGAAAAAAGCAGCATATTACATAACTGCACAGAAAATTTGATAAAGCTTGTCACTCAAAGCACTCCAGGGTAATGAAAATTGGCAAGCATAACTGTCATTCAAATAGGATTTGATTTTCTGTGAACAGAGTTTTATGAAATCTATAAAATGCATTAAAATCTGGAATATGAGAAAAAGATTAAAGGAGACACATAGACACCAAAGTATCTCAGATGATCAAAGAACAAATATAGCGCAAAAGATTACCCCCGAACTCCATCTCTCAGATGATGAAATCGCAAAATGCAGAGTGAGGCTGAAATCTCCAACTCTCACAGCGTCGGTTCCTCGTCTCCTTCTTCCCCTGATGATGAATAACAAGACATTAGCTATTCAAAGTCTTCTACTCTTCTACTCTCCTCTTTTACACGGGCGATGAAAATGGGATTAAAAATAATACTTGGTACTGATGCATTCAACTTCAAGCCCGCCGGTTCCGTCGTTATCTCCTTATCCTGGTGGAGCGGTGGAGCAATGGAATAGAGATTGAAAGAGGATTAGAGCGATTGAGAAAGATTTGAGAGAGATTGAGTGAATAATAGAGCGCAGGGATTTTCAATAGAGGGGGAAAATAGGGTTCTGAACTTCTGATTATGGCTATAGAGATATTAGGGTTTGAGAGATTGAGTAGTGAGAGAGCGTAAGTTCGGGGGGAGAGTGATAGGAGAGAATGGCGGGATTTTGTGAGGGAATAATGGGTGTTGTTTGGGTTTAAGAGAAAGAAAAGCGGGAAGAGGAAAATTGCCAAGTTAAAAGCTACTCCTCGACGATGGTAAGAATCCAACCGTCGTCTAAATTCTATTTTCCACGACTGATAACTAAAAAGCGTCGTCCAAAATTTATTTTCAACGATTTTTTTTTTTGGTAAGGTATTTTCAACGATGGATAGGTATAAAGCGTCGCCCAAATTCAATTTCAACGACGAATAGTTATAAAACGTTGCCCCCATTATATTTTCGACGACGGTTAATCCGTGAACGTCGCCCCAATTCCATTTTCGCCGACGGTTAAATGTAAACCGTCGCCCAATATTATATTTTGCTACAAAAAATTATAAACCGTCGCTTAATTTTACTTTTACCGACGAATAAATATAAACCGTCGTTCTATTATATTTTTCACGACGGAAAATTGTACACCGCCGCCCAAATTATATAGGGCGATGGTAATAAACTAACCGTCATCGAAAATCATATTTGGCTACGAAACTCTATTTCTACCGTCGGCAAAAATCATATTTCTTGTAGTGGTATTTTTTTGCACAAAATTGTCACTAAAAAAAATACTGATTTAAATTAAAATAGAAATTAAATATTCTTCATGATCTTATGAATCACCTCATGGGACCTTATGCACCTTATGAGACTTTATGCACCATGCAACATGCATTCTAGGTCGATTTCGCATGTTCTGGCAATAAAAACAACTATTTTTTTCACCTGAAGATGCGAAATCGACTTAGAATGCATTCCAAGAATGCATACCAAACACTGCTGCTGAATATTATCTAGTTGCTTTGAGAGGATTAAAGAACAATTTCGCCATAAACTTATTGCTCATGGCAAAATTCGCAATATTGAGTCTTAAACTTCCATTGAATTGCCATTATACCCTTTCGAAAAACTAGCTAGTCTTGTAATGTAACTTTTCAGAGATTCTATTGCATTCTCTTCATCCCCTGTTTCCTTCTGCAATTAAAGGCCACAAAGATCATTTTCATTCACAAACATCCATAGCAGCTTCATGTATGTCTTTTAAACTTTGGCACATCTCATTCGAAATCTAACACTTTAACTATTTCATTTTGGAAGAAAATCACTTTGTAATTTCTCTATCATTTTGATCATCAAATTTGGCATCTTCATGAAATGCTCATATTTTGAAGGAAAAGCACTTTGTGTGTTTGAGAGAGAGAAAGAGGCTCTAGATAAGATCAAAGAAGTCTACAATTAATACTGCAAAAGAAATAAATGGAGAAAATTCCTCAGCAAACAACGGCCTACCGCTACAGTTGAATCAAGCTATAAGGGAAATCCGAAAAAGATACAAAAGAATAGACAGAACTCATAACCGCTAGGCATCGGGGACAACTTTGAAATTTGCTTTAATTTCAGTTTTTTCTTCAGTCACCAAATCTCATGTACTTAAAACTTGGAATTAAACAGGCCATTGTACATCTCCTTCAGTGCCGAGATGGGCAAAGTCAGTAGTCCAGTATTAGGGTTGTAGTTGAATTTGGTTTCATTGGTACCCACCATGTGCTTCATGGGCGCTGTGATGAGTAGGCACAGAACTGACCACATCCCCTAAGCAAACTTGAATGCTCGAATGCAACTTCCATCAAACACTATGGTTTCTAGTTAAAACAAACACCAACAAACATGATCAGAAAACAAAAATAGAGTAAGACAAACACAGAGATTTAACGTGATTCACACACTGATATGATGTGCTACATCCACGGGTGAAGTTGAAGATGTTTCACTATGCTATGGAATAAAGTTACAATGTAAAAATCTCTAAAGAACTCCCAAGACGGCACTGCAAGCTCTCACCCAGAAACCCTAAGTCGAAAAACCCCAAATCTTACTCACTTTACAAAACAGGTAAGACACCTCCACCCAGTAACCCTAAGTCCCAAATCCTAAGCCCTCCGCTACCATCACAGATCTCAGGAAAAATCTCAATTGGATCCACCAAAAAATGTTGGAGCTGGTCAATCTTCAAAACGGGTACAAGAATTTGACACACATAACATTTCTTGTCAGTGATCTTCTGAACTTCGCATTGCTCCACAGATCCACTGCAGTTGAACATGTAAAGCAGTCCTATATGTGCAAAGGAGATATTGGATGTGATTTCCTGCATCACAAAAAAGCATGGAAGGGGGTATGAAGGAAATTAGCTTTACGCAAGCATAGGCTATATTTGCATTTGGCTTCAAGAAATAAGAATCATTAAGGATTCACCTTGAGTAGACAGAAGTTGTAGAGTTCATCCTCCATTAAGACTCAATCAACTTAGAGCTCAAAGGAGAAATAGAATACAAGCCCAAGAACACTTTAAAACCAGCATTGCACCAGAACAAAAACTAATTAAAGTGCTTAATTAATAGAAGGCAATTTGTACTTGACAGAGATTTTTTTTTTTATTTTTATAGGTAGGGGGGATGTAGGATGTGAACCAGGAGGCTTAAACTCAAGACCTCCTGGTAGCAATGGGTCTTTACGCACCACTAGTTACCAAGTGCGCTAGGCACTTGACCACTACCTGACAGAGATTGCACAACCGCCAATGGCTCGAGCAGCAGCTTGGATGTAGGCTCCAATTCGACTCCTCTACTTCCGCCTGCCCCTACTGCCGTGTGCATCCCACACACAAGCAAGGTGGAATGTACCGCTTACCCCTGTCTGAGTGCCTGCATGGTAGTTTGTCAAATTCAATTGCTCCTTGAGACCATCATCATACAAAATACTATGGAGATTATTCTGATCATTATCAAACGATTTAATCTGACTAGCAAACTATTTCTTCGAATCAGCCCAAAACAGCTTTACCCTAAGAAGAAATAGGGGTCATCTAGATTTCTGTCCAAAGGAAGGAGAATGATTTTTATAGGATTTTTTGGGTAAGAGGATAAAGGTGTTTTGGGTCTGGTTCGAAGAACTAGTTTGTTGATTCCTTATATTAATTCATTTTCATAATGAGAACAACCTCCACAGTATTTTGTATAATGATGGAGACAAGGAACAGTTTAATTTGATGAGAGAGATCTAAGGGCCAAATTTAGGGTTCATGGGAGCGATCTAAGGGCCAATTCATGCCAAGACCCTTATAATTGTTGAGCTTTTAGATCTTAGGGCCAATTTTAGGGTTCATGGGAGTGATTCGATCCTTGATCCCATGTTTTGAGATGCTGCATGTACTGGATCATGCATGTACTAAAATCAGTTTGATGTGAAAAGATTTTCAAAATAGAAAACAAAGTAACATAATTGAAAGTCTAACTATTGGCACAGTGATTTCTGTATAGAACAGTCACAGGGTGCTTATAGAATATAAAATCCATTAGAATATAAACAAAAATGCATAATGAATTCTATATTTGATGTAGAATTGTGCATGAAAATTGAAAATCTCACAACCAAGTAAACAATAATTATTGGAAAACTCCAATGGAACATACAAGCAAGCAATTAGAAAAAATCTATCAATAATGAATTGAAAGGTTAGGGTAGCCTTATTTTGCATTCTCAAATATTCAGTCCAGATCTATGATTTGGATTGCGGTAAGAGAACCATCTACGTTTGTAACCTGCAAGAAACTATTTTTCAGTAAGAAAAGAATCATTCTTTGAATTGAACTCAACAAAGGATGCATGCGATTCTCGTAGAATGAAAGTTTTATGTGGATGCTTTGAAATCGGAAAAGATTTGCGGGGTGATAATATTTGGTTATCTAGGGTTTTAGCAAAGAATAAAGATGATACAAGGAAGAGAAAATGATCAAAATTTATAGGGGAAAGAAGTTTCTAGAATCAACATAAGTATCATATGAATTTACAAAAACACTCTTGTAGTATATTACCACTTGACACCCTAATCTTTTATAAAGATGATACAAGGAAGAGAAAATGATCGAAATTTATAGGGGAAAGAAGTTTCTAGAATTAACATAAGTATCATATGCATTTATGAAAATACCCTTGTAGTACATTACCACTTGACACCCTAACCTTTTATAAAGATGATACAAGGAAGAAAAAATGATCAAAATTTATAAGGGAAAGAAGTTTCTAGAATCAACATAAGTATCATATGCATTTATGAAAATACCCTTGTAGTACATTACCACTTGACACCCTAACCTTTTATCGAATAGCCATCGGTATTAATGGCCACTAAGACTCGCCAGATTCATTAACCCAAATCTAGACTCTACTAATTGGGCCATTTTTGTAAGAGAAGTTGGAGTCTGCTTTTTTTCATATTGAGAGAAAGATTTAAAATTATTTACAAAAGAATGCCAAATTCTTCAATGTAATGCGAGTACCCAAAAGAAACCAAATAAAAGTAATGCAATTAGTAAAATTACTATTCAAAAATTTATGAGGGTGCCAATATTTCTTATTTCACATCCATATATAAAAGCAATAACTTTTTATATTCTTGCCTTTGTAATCCATATGGTCTTTTCACCTTAAATGTTGACAACTGTATAGTCGAAGAAATGTCTTAGCATTGTAATCTTGTCTTGAGTCCCATTTTGGGAGGATTTCAAGTGGGATGAACTAAAATTATTCCATGTTATCTGCAAAATGCAAGTCATTGGAATATCCAATATTCTCTGTAATTTTATAATATCTCTCTTTCTTTGTAAAGTCTTTCCTTGTTTAATCCTACCATGTAAAGATCATTCCCTCTATATATATAATACCTGTTCTATAATGAATCAAGACAAGACAATTCCTATACATATGGTATCAGAGCCTTTACTGTATCTCTGACTCCGTTTCTTTTGAGCACTCTGGTTGTCCTTACATCGTCTTCTAATATCCCACATCTGTGCTCATAATAGCTCCAACACCATTGCCCACCTTTGTTTGCTCTCGCAGTCACAACCCAACCCTGCATTTTGACTTGAAGAAGTGGTTTGTTGATTAGATTAATACATTTTCATAATGAGAACAATATCCATAATATTTTGTATAATGATGGAGACAATGAGTGGTTGAATTTGATGAGAGAGAAGTTTCTTATTTTTTATTTAGATATCAGTATCAATATCATATAATCGATACTAGATCAATACAATATCAATGAATCGTCTAAAATGCAAAAAATTATTATACCCTGGAATTGGCTCTATATAGATTGATACAACCAATCCATATCAGTATCAGTATCAATATTAGCCGAGACCAATACGAGTTCCAATACCGATTACTAAATCCTTACATCGTCTTCTAATTTCCCACATCTGTGCTCATAATAGCTCCAACACCATTGCCCACCTTTGTTTGCTCTCGCAGTCACAACCCAACCCTGCGTTTTGACTTGAAGAAGTGGTTTGTTGATTAGATTAATACATTTTCATAATGAGAACAATATCCATAAAATTTTGTATAATGATGGAGACAATGAGTGGTTGAATTTGATGAGAGAGAAGTTTCTTATTTTTTATTTAGATATCAGTATCAATATCATATAATCGATACTAGATCAATACAATATCAATGAATCGTCTAAAATGCAAAAAATTATTATACCCTGGAATTGGCTCTATATAGATTGATACAACCGATCCATATCAGTATCAGTATCGATATTTGCAGAGACCAATACGAGTTCCAATACCGATTACTAAATCCTTGCGTCTGAGGCTTTTATTTCATACTAATACTTTGTTATCAATTACTATGGTGTATGGGACTCCAATCTATGATTTTTCACTTTATCCTAAGAAGATGGATTAACATTTGAACCAACAAAGGAATAGCAAACAAATTTTCTTTTCCTCCCTCTCCCCCATCTCTTCATATTCCCATTAGTAGTGGTTAGAGTAATGATACAAAATTTATACAAAAGCAAATTTCAACCAAAGACACTAACTTGAAGAGTTTTTTCTAGAATCACTCTTTTAACCATTATTTTTTTTTTGGTGGGAATTGGAGAGCTTTAATAGGGAGGGGGGTGGAATAGGGGATGGGGATAGGCCCCAAGGTGGTTTGAACTCATGACCTCTTATTGGAGGAGTTGATCTTTTGCCAACTGAGCTGTCCCCTTGGGGTCTATTAGCCATGATGTTGTAAACAAAAACAGCACCTAACAAATGGTTACACTACATGGGACCGAGACAGAGAAAATTTTCACATATAACATTTTATTTCCTTCTAGGTTTCCATCAAATAAATGGAAAAAAAAAAAAAACTTATACTGTGTTTGGTATGCATTCTAGATTGATTTCGCATTCTCAAACAATAAAAACAACTATTTTTATCATATGAGAATGTGAAATCGACTTAGAATGCATTCCAAGAATGCATACCAAACACTGCTTTAGTTCACATAACAAGATTTAATCCTCGACCATGTCAGCTCCTCAACACTCGTTTCATTTCATTTTCTTCAATAACCAAATCTCATATAGTTAAACTTGGATTTCAACAGGCCATCTGTATATCTCCTCCACCAGGACCGGGATGATCAAATTCAGCAGTCCATTGTCTGGGTTGTAGCTGAATTTGGTTTCCTTGTAACCCTCAGTTCACTTCAGAGGGCGCTGTGATGAGTAGGCACCAAACTGGCCACATCCCCCTGACTTTGAAGACTATAGTTGCAGTGGGCGACCTGTTGTTGCTGGGTAAACTTGGATGCTCGGATGCAACTTCACAATCAAACAGCTCTGGTTTCTTGTCATTAGCCTTCTCAATTTCGTATTGCTCCACAAATCCACTGGAGTTGAACATATCAAGCTGTCCTATAGGTGCAAAGGAGATGTTGGATGTGATTTCCTGCATCACAAAGAGCAAGGAAGGGGATAAGAAGGTAATTAGCTTTATGCTAGCATGGAAATATATGCAATTGGCTTCAAGAAATAAGAATCATTAAGGGCTCACCTTGAGAGGACAGAAGTGGAAGAGTTCTTACTCCAGAACCTTAGAGGGTTACAGGCAGTAATGTACCTTTTGGTAGCAGAATCAATTCCCCTGCAATGGAAAAAATGTATCCTTATAATCATAAGTCTCCCTACTACCATGAAAGCTTTTGTGGTATGCCACATATTTGGTTCTACAAATCTAGAAGGCTTTGCTCTCCTGATTTATGGGCATGGACAATGGTTTTGCCATTCCAATCATGTCCAGAAACTTGAGCCATTAATTCAATATCAGTAGCTCGTCAGACCTGTGAAGAAGGACCAGCTTCTTCAGGAGCTCAAAGTTGTAGTTACCTTGAAAAATAACTAAAATCAACTTAGAGTTGGTTCACACAAAAACACAAATACTTAGAGCTCAAAGTAGTACTAGAATAAAAGCCCATGAATACTGTAAAACCAACATTGCAACCAGAACAAAAGCTAATTAAAATGCTCAATAGAAGACAATTTGTACCTGACAGAGATCGCACAACCACCAATGGCTCAAGCAGCAGTGTGATATCTTTGAATGTTTAACCTACCAAGCAACAAGTGCACATACATTTTTTTTCCCCAAGGATGTTGAATGCCTCACTTGGTAAAATCTCAAGCTCAAGCCACTCCCCCATCACATTCAACTGCTTCTGGTCACAATCATCATACAAAATACTATGGAGATTATTCTAATTAACAAACGATTTAATCCGATTAACAACCATTTCCTCCAGTCAGGCCAGAAAAGCTTTACCCTCTTCCCAACATTACTGTCAAAATTATTCTCACTCCACAAAACCCTAAGAAAGGAAGGTACATCCTTCCTTGGACAGAGTCTAGATGATCCTATTTCAAGTGATAAAGAGTTGCTATGACATTTCCTTATCAGCACCCCATTTGTATTTCTTCGCAGAAATTTTAGCAATCTCTGCAATCTCAATCTCACCCTTCAACCTCAACACCGCCTATTGATTTCTTCTTTTCTTCTCTGGGCCATATCAGTTATTATTTGCCCTTCCATTCCACTCCTACCATCTCCCTTAGTGCTCTCCTTGTTGCTGGCTTCCACACTTTGTGCTTTACCAGCAACGAACTTCTGCTTTTTCTTCTTGATCACTTTCCAGAAACCCAAAAAGCTAAACTCCAATATCAATCTTTCAATATCTGCCCTAGGAGGAAAAACAGACAAACCTGTAATCCCACAAAACCTAATAAAGGCTTATAAGGTTACTTCATCTAAAAAAGCATGGAAACAGGGTTTTAGTGCATGGTATCAGTAACAGTACTGATATCGATCGCTGTCGATACCAATACGAATTGGCCGATCCAATACCAACATCTAAAACCATGAATGGAAATGCAAAAACCCATGGCTTATGCATTACCATGCTGTTCAAGATGAAGTAACCTTATACGTAAGCATTTCTTAGGTTTTGCAGGATTACTGGGTTTATCTGTTTCTCCTTTTGGGGTTGATAAGATATTGAAAGATAAGGATTAGAGTTTAACATTCTAGGTATTTTGAAAATGGTGAACAGAAAGAAAAAGCAGAAATCTATTGTTGATAAAGCACAAATTGTGGTTTACCAACAAGGAGGACATAAGAGACATAGTAGGGATAAAATGAAAGGGTAAATAGAAGCTAATAAAGCACATGAGAACAAGCCGATAGGTGGTGTTGAGGTTGGGAAAGGTGAGGTGGAGAAAGTAGATATGGCTAAAACTCCTAAGAAGAAATGCAAAAGGGGTGCAGACAAAGAAATGGCAGAGGCACTCTTCTTGTCACTTGAAATGGGGTCATCTAGACTCTGTTCAAGGAAGTATATACCTTCCTTTGGTAGGGTTAGTTGAGTGAGAATGATTTTGATGGGATTGTGGGGAACAAGGTAAAGGTGTTCTGGACTGACTCAAGGATTTAAAAAAAACTTAGTTTCCATAACAAGATGATAATCCTTAGTTCAAGATTCTCCCCCTTCCCTTTTAGACTAAATATGTGGAGGATCATTACATATACTCAAGGTTTAAAAAAATGATGAATTGGATCGGTAAATCAGCCGATTCAGAAATGAATTGCCTGTGACTGATTCAAGTTCAGCTGATTCAACACAACCGATTCATGCCAAGAAACCCTAGAATTGCGGAGTTTTTAGATCTGAGGGCCAATTATTCTAGGGTTCTTGGGACCGATTCGATCCCTGATCTCATTTGATACGCTGGATGTACTAGATCGTGCATGCACTAAGACCAGTTTAATGTGAAAAGATTTTCAAAATAGAAAACAAACTAACATAATTGAAAAATTAACGATTGGCACTGTGATTTGTGTATAAAACCTTCACAAGGTGCTTATAAAATATAAATCCATTAGAAAGTAAACAAATACAAAATAAATTTTATATTTGATGTAAAATTATGCATGAAATTTAAAAAAAAAGCTCGCAATCAGGAAAAAAAAATAGCGAAAATAAGCAAAATTTATTGGAAAACCCTAGAGAGGCATACAAACAAACAATTAGACAAGTCTATCTATAATGGGTTGAAAGGTTAGAGGCCTTATCTTGCATTCCTGCAAACTTGATCCAGATCCATGATTTGAGTAGCAGAAAGAGAACTATCTTCGTTTGTAACCTACAACAAACTATTTTTCAACGAGAAAAGAATCTCTCTTTGAATTGAACTCAACGAAGGTTGCATGTGATTCTCTATTGTAGAATGGAACCTTTCAATGGATGCTATGAAATCGAAAAAGTTTGCGGCTGGTAAGTAGGGTTTTGGTGAAGGAAGAGAAATTATCGAAATTTATAAGGGAAAGAAGTTTCTAGAATCAATAAATGTATCACATACATTTACCAAAACACCCTAGTAGTAGTGTAGTACACTACCACTTGACACCCTAACCATTTACTCGAATAGCCATTGGTATTAATGGCCACCAAGACTAGCCAAATTTACCAACCCAAATCTAGACTCTGCTAATTTGATCATTTTTGTAAGAGAAGTTGGAGTCTTTATTTTTTTTTTTCTTATAGAGAGAAAGATTTAAGTAAATATTATTTATAAAATAATACCAAATTATTATTTTTTTGGTAACTAAAATAATACCAAATAGATACATCTTCAAAGTAATGTGAGCACCCAAAAAAAACCAAATGAAAGTAATGCACTTAATTAATAAAAAGTTATCAGGAAAACTCTATTCCACTTTGGGGAAAAGATTGCTTGTTATAAAGTCATTGTTCATAAATTTAAATTTATAAGGGTGTGAATTTTTTCTTATATCAATTTTCATACACACAAAAACAATAAATATTTAATATTCTTGCCTTTCTAATTCATACGGCTTTAACACCTTAAATGCTGACAACTATATAGTCGATACATTAAAAAGGTCTTAACATTGTAATCTTGTATGAGTCCCTATTTGAACTTGGAAGGGTTTCAGGGTTTCAAGAGGGATTGACTGGGGTTGGTCCTAAACTTTGGCATTCTTTTGCACAAAATTGTCACTAAAAAGTTACTGATTTAAATTAAAATAGAGATTAAATATTGGTTATAATCTTATGAATCACCTTCATGGGACCTTATTTAAATTTTATTTTTCTCGTTAATTCTTTCTCTTGGCTTTCTTAGTGAGAACGAATATTATCTAGATGCCTTGAGAGGATTAAAGAACAATTTCACCATAAACTTCACCTTATTGAGTCTTTTAACTCCCATTGAATTACCATTATACCCTTTCAAAAAACTATTCATGTAGGGTAACTTTTCTGAGGTTCTATTGCATTCTCTTCATCCCCTGTTTCCTTCTACAATTGTGGGCCACAAAGAAACCATTTCATCTTGATCATGAAAATTGGCATCTTTCATGAAATGCACATATCGGTGGTTAGCTAAGGAAACATGTTTCAAGAGGGTAACTCTCCCATGTGTTTGTGTGTTTGTGTGTGTGTGAGAGAGAGAGAGAGAGCAGCCCTGAATAAGATCAATTAAGACCACTACTAATACTGCTATTACTTTTATTACAAAGAGCAATGCAAAGCAATTCCCTACTTATTCATCTGAAGAAAGAGCATCTTCCCCCTAGCTCACTCTTTGCATACATAGCATAGTAGTGATAAATTAGATACATCTCCACCTCTCACCATACACATCTTTTTGCCCAACAGACCCCAATGCCAACACAGATCCCCTCTTCCCAACTCCTCAACCCTGCCAGCTCCCCAACAGTGGTGAAAATTTTGTTTAATTTCATCTTCTTCTAGTCACCAAATCTAATATACTTAAACTTGGATTTCAACAGGCCATCTGTACATCTCCTCCTCTGGGGCTGGGATGGTCAAAGTCAGTAGTCCAGTGTCAGGGTTGTATTTGAATTCGGTTTCCTTGTTACCCACAGTGCACTTCAGTGGGCGCTGAGATGAGTAGGCACCAAACCGGCCACATCCCCTGACTTTGAGGACTATGGTTGCAATTGGCGATCTGTTCTCGCTTAGCAAACTTGGATGCTCGGATGCAACTTCTCCATCAAACAATTCTGCTTTCTTGTCAGTAGCCTTCTCAACTTCGTATTGCTCCACAGATCCACTGGAGTTGAACATGTCGAGCAGTCCTATAGGTGCAAAGGAGATGTTGGATGTCATTTCCTGCATCACAAAAGAGCATGGAATGGGTTAAGAAGGAAATTAGCTTTAAGCTAGCGCAGGCATATATATGCAATTGGCTTCAAGAACTAAGAATCATTACGGGCTCACCTTGAGAGGACAGAAGTGGTAGAGTTCATACTCCAGGACCTTTAGGGTCACCGGCAGTGAAGCACCTTTTGGTAGCCGAATCACCTCCCCTGCAATGGAAAAAATGTATATCATTATTACCACAAGATAGTCTCCCTATTACAATGAAAACTTGTGGTATGCCACATATTTGGAACTACACATCCAGAAGGCTTTACTCACCTGATTTATGGGCATAGACAATGGTTTCACCATTCCAATCAGCTCCAGCAATTTGAGCCATTACTTCAACATCAGTGGCACGGACAGAGCCAGAGAGTGTGCCAGGGGATGCATCGTGAATGCGTGTCTTCTTGGTAATCTTGCACCATCCAGCACCTTGGCAGTTGAACACACCCACCACGCCAGAGCATTTGTTTGTGTTCCATATTTTCAGCAAGCTGCACATCACATTTTCAACTCTTTTTGTTTTAGCACATAGTTCTGTAGTTGCAAGTCTCGAAGGAGTTACTATGATTGCTTGATTAGTCATTTCCTTAATAAGAAGGCAGAAGATGGGAGTGGAGCAACAGACCTGGTTCCATCTCTAGCAGTGTCCACAAAAAGACAATCACGTGTCGGCCGGCCAGGGAGCTGGGCACGCAGTACAGACCCGTCAGGGAGGACCAGCTTCTTCAAGAGCTCGAAGTTGTGGTTGCCTGGCTTGTCACTGGGTAGGGCAAAATAAACAAAATCCTCCAATAAGACCCAATAGACTAACAGCTATAAACTCCAAAGGGCTAGTAGACTACAAGCCCAAGAATACTTTGAAACCAGCATTGCAATTACCAAATCAAAATCCAACAAAAATGCTTAATAGAAGGCAATTTGTACCTGACATAGATAGCACAACCACCAATTGCTCGAGCAGCAGCATGATACTCTGCAGCTGGGTGTAGACTCTGCATGGTAGTTAATTCGTTAAGTTAGTGCTCATATATCTTTGAATGTTTAAACTACCAAGCATGTAGTGCACATGTATCTTATAGAATCAAATAATCAATAACAAAGATATTGGATGCTTGATGATTACTTACATGGAACATATCCCAGTCGGGTTGCATGAATTCTCCAAGGAAAAGAGTGTTGTATGCCACCGAGGATATGTGGATGGTGTGAGATGCTGGGTCCCGAGGGTAGAAGTCATCAGAAGCTCTCACCACAGCCGTCTGCTTGGCACTGTACATCCCATCAGTGTTATGGCACATGCAAGCAATGCAGCCATTGTCAGGGAAGTTGCGAGCAATGGAGGCTTCTAGGGCCTGGTGATAGGCACGGGTGAGTGCAACACGGCCACCATGGCCTTCCCCAAGGGTCTCAATGATGTTCTGGACATCGACCTTAACTCCATCAACCCCACAAGAGGCAAGGTAGGCATGAAGCTCGTTATAGAAGTTGAACACCTTCTTTGGGGGCACAAGCCCAAGTCCATGCACAGCAAGGCTGTCCATGACAATGTCTGGCTGGTTGCCCATTACTCCTGGTGACTGGACTGGGTACGCCAATGCAGTGTCGTAGTGCTCCATGCCTGTAGCAGCCGGTTTCACCCCACCCCAATAACCAGCAAGTGCATGCCATACATACACAAATCTGCATGAAATCAGAAATAAATGAGAAAATTCAGTTCGATGAATTGGTTTAGTTAAAAATCTATTTGCCTACTAAAATTGGCGAGGCAAAATGAATGCTTCCTAGAGTGAACTTAATCTCAAAAAAAAAGGATGGTTAGGGGATTGTATGTACTCATATGTAATGGCATATCCCACTCGAGTCAATGGGAGCATGGGAGGGGGTGCCTCACAATTCGTATACAAAGGATCCAAATGGTCAAACAGTAAAAAAAAGTGTCAAGAAGAGAAAGAGAGTGAGAACAATGTATCTTTTCGTCTAATGCTATACATAGGAGAGTATAGCATTAGACGAAGAAATTTAAGATTACAAGAAGATGCATAGGATTACAGTGTTAAGAAGAGAAAGGAGTGAGAACGATACATAGAAGAGTATAGCAAATTTGAGGCTAAAATTTACAAGCAGTCAAGTTAGGTAATTCTCTAAATATTCAACAGTCAAATTTGCCACATCATTCATCCATGCTATAAAATCAAACCATTGTTACAAATCCAATTGTAACCAAAGTGGTTACAATTAGATTTTTCCTTTATTTAATTACGAGGTGAAGCTCACATAGTTCCATGCAATGAACAAGCATGCTAGACACATGATGACGTATTAACTACCAGGGGGCATAACCTCTATTCCATAACCAAGAAGAAGAAACAATAGAGGATGGACCACTTACTTCACGTTGTGGTTTTGCTTTGCTTCATCTACGACGATCATCAGACCTGGCACTTGGTCATTGTTCTGGCCATTCTTTTGGAACTTTTCATTTTCTTTAATTCCCGTGAGTCTGCTAGCGAATCTGCAAACGTCAATTCAATTGAAAAACAAATCAGACAATAATCCGGACTGTCGGGCAAAAATAACAAGAGATGTATGTGCATATGGACCAACATTTCAAAACATGTAATCAGGACTACTCGATAGGAATCGGTCAGAATCGGTTAGATAGTGATCAGAACCTGTGGATATCAGCTGGATCGATCACAGCCAATTCCAATTCAACTGATCCAGTTCCGATTTTTTAAGTCGTGATAGGGACTTAGAGAGGAGCAGTTCCAGCGGTTCATCGACCACTCTTTCCCAGTCCATCGTTCATATATGGATGAGAAGGGCTCAAGAGCGGGGTGTAAAATCCATCATCAAGATCCCAATCGATTACGATCTGGATCGTATCGAGATAGGCTTGGATCGGTCTGGGTTGGCCATGGAATCGATATATTCCATGCATTTAGGGTTTCTGGTATAGAATCGACCTTAGTCAGATCAAGGAAATTGAGATCGGCCTTGGTCGATTCAGAACCGGATCAGTTGGAATCAGCCATCCGATCCGATTTTATTTTTAAACCCCGCACAGAAGAGGCCCCAAACCCAGATCTTTCTAAGAGGATCCCATTTTAACAGTGAACCTAGAGTTCAAAAATCAATAGTCAAAACCAAGATTATTAAAATTGGAATAGGATCGGTCCATATTGATTCTGGCCACTTAGTCCCAAACAGGGTTTTAGTAATCGGTACGGATCCGGATCAGCCTGGACCAGTCATGTTTTTTTGTTACATTTTTACCCATCCATACTGATCCACTGACACAGAATCGGTCAGGAATCAATATCACCCATTCCAATACTGATACGAATCTGCCCGATCCAATTCCAATATTTGAAAGCGTCAGAACTCAGAACCCCTCAAGGGCACTGAGAACTCAAAGAACACTTTATGTGAATCAAAGGGGTCACTATAAAAGCCCTTTTCTTCTTTCCCTCCCATTGAGCATACTGGGAGTTTATTGGTTCTGTTGGATGGATGCTCTGCTTTTACGCTCATGATCCCTCCTGGATTTTTCTAGTTCTTATACATTACAAGGATGATGAAGTAATTTAAATATCTTACTGTGCTCCTTCTTGGACGACGCAGTTGGAATCTTTTGCCTCGTTGCCTATCTGTTGCCAACCATCATCGATGATCACGAAACGTGGTGGGGTTCCACCCTTAGATAGGCTGCAAAGGAAAAGCTTAGTTTGCTGAGTAACATCTCCTGTGACCATGTCTTTCTTCTTAAAAAATAAAGAAATTTAATTAACCTTTTAAGGCCTTCGTCGACGCCCTCAGCTGTAACGTCGGTATAGAAAGCGTCCCACGTACACCAGCCAAACCAGTCAAGGAAAGAAGGCAACTGCATCCACCAAAAGCCGGAAAAGGAGGTCACATGACTCATTCTAAATGAAATGAATGAATGAATGAAGGTTCCCCCACATTGCATTGCTTACAAGAAAGAAACTAAAACAGAGAACCACGCTTTACTTACTTTTTTCTTCTCCCTGTGAAGGAAAGTTTGCATATGTTTTTCGACGGCCCTGTTTTCACAAGAAAACAAGCGAAAAAGTGAGTGTCATCATCACTAACGCAAAGTCTCGTTCCATAATATCTGCGCAGTTGGTGGGTAGTATCAGTGGGGAATGGGGAGCCCACTTCGGATGTATGTAGAAAGCATATTTCAGGATCTTTCAAAGGAGATAACGAGAGAGAGAGAGAGAGATACAGAGGACTTGACCATTTCCTCTGTTTCTGGAGAGAGAGAGAGAGAGACTTACTTTACAGCCTGGTTGATGACATCGAAAGGATTGGTTCCAGCATGCATGTAGACCATGTGAAGCCCTTGATTTGTCTCAACAGCATTGTCTCCTGCAAATTCAATCACAGCACAAACAAAAAAAACACAGTCGTTTCGGTTTCTTCTGAACTCCAGCCTTTATTTTGTGCTCCAATCCAAATCCTATGAACTCCATAAATTGACTTTGAATGATTGATTTCTCCGACTTGAGATTTGTGTTGGCATTAACGAGTAACGACAGACCACTCCAATGCCTCCAAACCCGAAGGCTATGTTAGCTTCGACTCTTTTCGATGGACGGGATGGGATAGGTCTGTAAATTTTTCTCTGTACTGTACTGTTGTGTAATTTACTCACCACTCTCGAGGCAAATCTCTATCTCATTGTTCTCGTTGCCCTGAAGAACGGCACGGAACTGGCCTTCAAGAAGAGGGAGGAAGACGGTGTAGATGGTTGGTGTGTCTCCTTGGTTGGCTTCATCATCAACAGTGCCGTCTTTGCTCTCGATGAGCATGAATTGGGTCTCCAATGGAACATCTTTTCCACAGGTCCCCATTCTCTGGGTCATCCACCATAGCTTGAACCGGAAACAGCACATGAATCGGAGACCCCTGTTGAAGGAGATGGCTATTTAGTATCAAACTTTGAAGGGTAGTTTTATCCATAGAAAATACAAATACTAGAATGACCAAAATGCCCGTAGAAAGTTGATACTGTACTTACTCTAATATACCCATGGGAAAAACATGGAGGCTTTTGCTAGCAGACGATGTTGCACCGACAAAGGCACCTCCGACGAGCCCGCCGGTCCCCGGAGTCAGCACAATGTTGTCGGGTACTCCCGTCAGTACAGTCTTCCCATGCACAACCAGGTTTCCATCGTTGATGTAGATTTTCGGTGTCACCGTCATTTTGATATATTCCTACCGAACACAATACAGTGCAAACAATACTCATCAAACATCAGATATACATCCAAAAAGAGGGATACGACCAATCCATGTTGATACCAATCTAAATTTTTTTTTTTTTTTTTTTTGGAGACAGCAGGGGGTATCCGACTTTAGGCTGACTAAATCCCCCTGGACTCGTACATGACCCCCGCGCACGAACCAGGAGCTTCTGAGCCCTAGTGAGCCAGACGGGTGGCCCCAAAAAATTATGCAGCAGCGAAGGTTTGATCACAAGACCTCGCTTCCTGAGGCAGAGTCTCATGTCCCCTCCAAGCCAACTGCTCTAACCCCTTGGGGTTATCTAAATACCATATTGATTTCCAAGTTGACCAATACTCATCCTTATCTCACTTAACCTCTATGCCTACTTTCAATAACATGAGCGATTGGTTGCAGTGCTGGAATCCTATTTTTAGCAGGGATAAAAAGCTGGCTCAGGAACGATTCTCCCTGGCCTCTTTCTTACTTTGGTTCATTTGGAAGGCGCGTAACGATTTGATTTTCAACAATAAGCAATGGTCACCACAGCAAGTTATTTCCATGGCTGAGAAAGCTCATCAAGATTTCTCTTCGGTGGTTTGCAAACCTCCCTCAGTCTCTATTGAAGTTGAAGAGAGAAATTTTCCTTCCTCCCATTCTTGGACTTCCCCTAATGAGCCTTTCCTTAAAATTAACTGTGATGCAGCATGGGTTAAAAATTCTGGTAAAGGAGGTTTAGGGGTCATCATCAGGGATCATCGGGGATTCTTATACATGCTTTTTCTTTAGGTACCTCCTGTGATTCTAGTCTTTACGCTGAAGCGCTTGCTATTAGAACGGGTCTTCTTCAAGCCGCTAAACTCCAATTATCTCATATTGTGGTGGAGTCGGATTGCTTAAGCCTTTCATTCAACAACTGAATTCAAGAAGCTTCGACTATGAAATTGATGCTGTGGGCTTTGATATTCTTCAGCTTCAAAGCTCTTTTGTTGACTGTCTTTTTGCTTTATTCCAAGGTCGTCCTAATGTTGTAGACCTTGGCCCGGTCGCGGCCCTGTCGGTTGAGTCACCGATGGATTGGCCAGTTTCACTCTGTGGCTTCTAAATCTCTGTGAAAGAGGCCACTGCTTGTACTGACTCTGGTTTTCAATGAATCTTCTTTCAACCAAAAAAAAAAAAAAAAAAATTCCAAAACTGCGCACTAAAACTATAATCAACAAATCCAGGTTTGTGTTTTTACCCCCAAAAAAAAAAAAGTCCAGGCTTGTGTAAAGGGCAGGCAGACCCATATATGCCCCTTGGGCATGACAGAGAGCATCTGAATCCAGGGGAAGGGGGATACAAAAGGCCCAAGGAAGTGTCCAATGAGGCATCCAAGGGCTGGGCTTGGCTGGGCTGGGATGAGCACACACACGAGGATGTGTGTCTGCGGGAGGCTTGACTTGCGCCCAGCAGCCCAGCCCGATCCTACACAGTGAGGAGATAATAGATGTGGAACTGAGAGTCGGTCAAAACCGAAACCGAAACCGAAACCGAAACTTAAGAGTCCTTACAAAGAAATTTTTTTTTTTTAACAAAAATAAGAATAAAGAGCATTTATAATCGATTTTAAATAATTTATGAGAAAATCAATAATAACCGGATTAAAATTTTCAAATAGATTTAATCTGAACCGATTCTTGGAATAAAAAAACAAAAACCTGTATTGAACGATCCGGATACCGTATAGTGAAATGGTACAGACAAAGAATAAAACAATAAAAAAAACTCATTACTTTAAAAAAATCAGAGGTAAACTTGTTTGTTACGACTGATCCATATCAATATTATATCGGTATTGTATCATATCGGTTTTACAAGGAACCCATACCCGACCCGATACCGTTCCCTAAACAATTATGGCCGGAAATATGAGTGCAATAAATACCTAAGAATCGAAAGTGAAACCGTACACGCATATCACAAAAGTAGGGCTACAGGACAGTTGTATGATTGTAGCAGAAGAAGTTGCAATTGGCTTTGAAGTTTGAACCTTAAAGATTCAATATTTGCACGTTCCTAGAGATACCAACATGGCAACATAAGAGAAGAAAACCAATCGTATTACTCTTTTTATTTTCTGATCCTACCTGCCTCGTTGGTCCCAGCACTTATTTTTACCAGACGGTTCCCATAGACAGTATAAACGCCGTTAGTTTTATGGAGAAGATGAGGAGAAGAAAGGCACAAAGAAGGTAACCCTGTACCCCGGCAGTAGGTAGCAGGGCCTCCTTATGGAATCACTCTCCTCCTTCACGGGAACGATGAAAAAACGCAGAACATGATCAGATTTAACGAAAGTAATGAAAAAAATTAAATTTCTGAGGCCGCTAGAGAAAGAGAGAGAAAGAGATCTGATGACACGAACAATGAAAATGATAAAGAAAGTTGAAAAAAGGGAAAAGCCGCAAAATGGACGGATTCATGAAAAGGAACCCTACGATCAACTGTGGCGACAAGAATATGACCGCAAAAAGGGATAAAAAGCCATACTTCACCAATTTTCCAGTTTTTCTCTGAGCAAAAACCAAGCCGATAAGATTCCAAAACCATCGAGGAGATTTCGAGACCAACTGAAATCTCCGGATTTACTCGACAACAGAACTCTACGATAGAGCTCATGTTCAACATTTCTCATTCAAATCACTCAATTTGATGCTTCAAACATCTCCAAACACTGAGAAAATCAGGAGACCAAATGATACAGTAATCTCAAGCTGTTATAATGACAGAAAGAGTACTAATTGTCACCAAACAAACTAATTAACTCCAAATTAAAACAGAAAACCTTCCAAATCGAGCATCAAAACACAGGAATCACACCAAACCGCCTTTTGATTTCTTCCTGTAAACACCTCAGAGATCAACAAAGCAAACATTTCGAACCTCTAACTTCCAGTACACCACAACCAAATAACGCATACACTCAAGAATTCCTCCAAGAACAACTCAAAAAACGAGGCTAAAACAAAAGAATGCATAACCATGTACATACAAATCTTCCTAAAACCTCAATAAAACTCACCTGAAAATCCTCAGCCGGCGAAGCGAGACTTGTCTTTGAACTCCGGTAACGGAGCGAAGAGAAATCGAGATCGATAGAAAGATTTAGGGAAGCAACAAATTAGAAAGAAAGACAAAAAGATAATCAAAACCCTAAATCTCACTCAATTAGAAGTGCATTCCAGAGGAAATGTCTCTTCTTCAAAGAGCGTTCAAGAACACGCAAAACAGAGTTTCAGTAATAACAGACCATACGAGTGCACTAAACAAAAAGAGGGATTAAACCATCTTATATACCGTCTGAAGCGCTAAATGTCGAACATCTCTAAAAAAATAGATCTCTCCAGATATTGACACGTGTCATTGAATTCATGTTAGACCCCGTCAGATAACTCGTCTTGACGTCCGACAACACTAAACGTATCAGTCTGTGCGCCAGTTGAGCACATGCAACGAGGCGGCATTTGGGGGCGGGGGAGAAATCTCCTATGAAACCAAAGGAAATTGCTGAGCCTATGGACGGCTAGGATTCAACCACAAAGTGCGGACAACGTTACCATGGTTTGAGGTAGCGGTATAATATCGCCTATGTCGGGCTATACGTACTGGTTTTGCAAGTGATCGATCTCGATATCGCGTCAATGCTGTATCGGTGACACAATATGGATAAGGGGTAAAATGATCAGAAAACTTGTTTATAAAAGAAAATCAGGGGCAAATTTGTTCAATATGGCTGATACTGATCCGATACCATATCGGTTTCTAGGTTGATCGATACCCGTTCTTATACCGTGCACTAAAATCATGAACAGTACGATTGGATTATCTACCGAGTGTGTCCTCCACTCGTAGATAAGGATGTCAATTTGGGATTAGAACTGGGAAGCGTCTTAGAACCATCCTGTTAAAACCCAGTACCGGACCATCTTAGACGGGATGGTATCGGGATTTGATTTTGGTACCGAATAAGAAATGGGACGGGAAGGTTCTAGGACATCATTCCAAATGGTACCAGTACTGAAATACCGATTATGTATCAGATGGGACCTGATCTATCAATGCCCTTTCAAAGGGTATATTTCATGTTCTTTTGTTCAAGTATTATGGCTGGAGTTTGATGTATTTCGGTGGTATTTTCTCTTATGGAGGTTTCATCTGATAGACTTTCAGTTCTATTTCTATAAATTTGTTTAGTGATGGCACTAAAATTGTATATGGGCTTGTTTATTTCATATTTATTAATTCTTAGTCGTCTTTTTGAGAAGCTTATATGTGATATTAAGGAAATTGAAGAAGTAAAATAATAAAATTCAATACATCATGTGTTCGTATTCTAAGTTGCTTTCAGAAGTAAGGGATACCTTAGATCTCATATTAGTGAAAAGATCCACAACACTATTAATGAAACCATCTCATTAGAAACCATTTATAGTTCTTATCCCTTTTCCTACCCAGCTTAGAACCGTTTAAGAACCGGTAACCGGACTGAGACCTAGGTTTGGTCCTGTTAACTAAATGGGACGGTACTAGGATTGACACCTTTGATACCGGTACTGGTACAGACCCATGACACCCTTACATGTAGATAGATATCACTCTCTTTTTCCTAGTTAACATTATGGAACGGGTGGAATCGGGTTATATTGGGCTGATTTGATCCACTTTATCCGTATCAATATCGTATTGGCATCAGGTGATACTGATACTGATACATCAGCATAATACCAATACTTAAAACCATGGTTAGAGGTCTTTAACAGGTTCAAAAGTACCCCTTGAGGTTGATTAAGCGATGCCAATTCTGTCATTCCACTCAAAGTGTCAACCATATTGTTGGCCTTCTGAAGCTTAACTTGAAGATGAAGAAGTCGAAGTCTTGCCATTTAGTTTGCTTAGGACTTAATTTTAATTGGATTTGGAAGTAATTAGTGGCACATTGCCAGCCCGTCTTTATAAAGAACCGTAAATGAAGTAGACATTGGCAGCAAGTTTGTAGGCATTGCACGCATTGTTGTCATCCTTCTCATTGAATATGTAGCATTGTTTGTGGGCCGTTCAACTTGTGGCTCTCATAGGCAATGGGGTGGTGTACTTCCCACATCAATACTAATGACAAGCAAACAACTGATGGTTCGGTTGGTTGGTGATTTGCCAGTTGAGTGCATGTCCCAAGGATGTCAAGGGATCGACTCTCCTGGATTGTATATTGTGCCAAAAAGACATCTCTCTCTCCTCCCCTGGTAGTTGTAGCTTGTTGGCTATCTTAGCTTTCCTTGTTAGAAAAACAATGCAGCAATCCAGTATTTCTATGAATCAAATATAAACCCTCTCACACATCTCTCAAAGAGATAGCTATAATTTATAAGAAAACCCTAATCCTAGAAAATACAGAACTGCCCCCAGAAACCCACAATGGGTCCGGTCAGAACCAAAATAGGTCGAAATACATATCAAATCGAAGCTCTTAACGAACTCTACAGGAATAAGTGCCTATGACGCTTTGTATGCACTTTTTGGTCATTCTAGCGTGTTTCGAAGGTGAAATGATCCGTCGAGGAATCGCCACAACATTTTTTGGATTAGAACTGAGATCAAGCTTGACCAATAACATTCCCCCTTAGCTTGTAGCTAGTTTAAAATAATGATTTCTAGTTACAAACGTCAATTAAGAATTTTCCGTTGCTTTACTGTACACATTTTTTGGGCATCAAATAAAGCTCTTGATGTGTTGGGTGCATCTTCTTATCAGTTACATATCCTCTGATGTCCATTGACATCATCAAAGAGTTGTTCATGTGTTTTCAACGGCAACGTTGTCATTTTTCCATTGAACGTCGGATAAATTGCATTGAATATTGACAATGACTCTTTCAAAAAATTTTGAAACACATCTCTTGAGCCCTTTTGGACAGATATATCTAAGAGATATCTTTCCTCTATATATAGCGAATGTCTTCTAGGTGTTCAAAAGCTCCTCCCTTTCACTCTCGCTATATGTTACTTCATTTGTTATGTTGTCAATTTTTCTTGTTCTAATCGAGCACAATCCAAAATGTGTTCTGATATGACCTAGTAAGCCGGTGCAACAACTACTAGAAAGACGTACAATATTGTTTCACCTTGAAAGTCGATTCATATTACTTGGATTATACTATTAGGAGTATCTGTATCCTCAAGGAGAGTGGATACGAGTAGAGTTCTAGATTCTTGAATGTGGACTCTTCCCCCGCCCCCCACCCCACCTCCCCCTATTTTTGGTTTGGCTCATGGAGTGACAAGATTTCGTCCTTCCTAGTTCCGCGTCTTTCCTTCATGTGAATAAAGTTGCGTGCCCAAGTTGGCAGACGATGCATATCGTCTTATTTTTTATAACAGACGATGCATATCGTCCAGAAACACAAATTTGTTCTTTGTCTAGTAAGGGCCCCACTGCTACTGTCACGTGGCCATTCCCCGTATAACACGTTGTTATCCAGTAATAAAAAACGGAATTATCTAGTATTTTTGTAAGCCTTTGCCACGTCTGCATGTCTCAGATTAAGTGCTAAGTCAGCAATGGTGGGCCCAGCTGTCCCAATGTCGATGGAGCATGCAGCTGAGCTTCTACAAAGTGGATTATGACAAGTGGACCCTTGGACACGTCAGCAATCTGTTAACACCCGGCGCAAAGATCGCTAGTATATTCGATTTCTCGACTGTTCTCGTCACTTCCAAGGAATGATATCAACCGTTCATCTCTCCACCTAGATCCAAAATTTTTTTTTGATAAAAACCTAGATCCAAAATCAAATGAGAAACACCTGTAAATTATTTTTTGTCGGGTGGGGGGGGGGGGTTGTTTGGGGAAGGGGGAGGTTTGGTACATGACCGTGCATGGTGTATGATTGTACATTCAACTGTTGTAGACCACACAACCTCTTATTCCCATCCAATAGTTGCAAACATGTTCATGCACAAAAACTTTTGGCTTTTAGGGAAAATATTCTTTGCACCAGGACGCAGGCTGTGCCCAAACATATGGTGTTGGGCAAAATAACCGCCCCACCCCCTGAATGGCCCGGCCTAAAGTCAGACAAATGAGCCAACTCCCGGAGGGAAGGGGGGTTTGGGGATCCTCCCCCATACCAGCTGGCTAATATCTGTATTTAATCGCTTTCTCCGATCGAAACTCAATTGGGAGCGCTAACTCTAGGCGACATCATCCCTGCCCAGATGCCCAAAAAGTCGAGCGGTTATTTCGCCCACCCCCATCTGTGTGGGCACAGTCTGCGCCCTTGTGCGTTGTGATGCAGACAACATTGCCCCCTTTTTTTTATTAGAAAAAGAAGAAATAATAGGACAGTGAGTAGTGAAGGGAAAAAAAAACCCTCTATAGTGTCTTAATCTTGCGATGCACTGCAATGCAGGCTTGAGAGCTTGAAAGATATGTCATCCAACAGAGTCGAGCTCGAGAAGAAGAAAAAAAAAACTGCCTTACATCGATCTTACAGTATCGTTGGATGAAGCTTCTTCTATATGTCGACCTCTCAGACCGCATTGTAGAGGATTTTAATCAGTAAGGGGTCCAATGACATTCTAACCGGGCAACCAATGAGATCATAATAGATAACTTTCATGATCTCAAAATTTACTAAGGTGCCAGGTCCTTGTCAAATGTTATATTCATGTCGGTTCAATCCTGAAGATGTTAATATATTGGTTCTTTGGTCGGTTCTTATAAGGTCGGTTTTCCAGTTCTTTCTTGGGCTGGGTTGAACTAACCTATGTTCAGTGTATATCCATTTGTATTATTGGATTTTTATTTATTTTATTTTTTTCATTTCTCTCTTTGTTAGTACTCAAAAACAAATGGAGTTAAAGAAAAATTTTCATGCCAAGACAATAATCAAGATGACACAATGATTCATTGCTCTTTTTTCAAATTCAAAAATTTTAGAACTTTTTTTTTTCTTTCTATTTTTCTTGGCTTCTGTTATGTATGTTTCGAATTCTTGGATCCGTTTCGAAGAATGACCCACTTCGACATCTTTTGTGGCGATTTGAATGGAACTTTTTCTGAGCCGAGATGAATCGACGTGGATCCGATGGAGTATTTATGTTTTTTACCCGTTTTGTTGTAAAGAGTGAGATTTGGGGGTTTTTCGTTTTAAGGTTTCCGGGAGAGAGCAGCAGTGCCGTTTTGGGTGTTCTTGAGAATTCTCCATTGTAACTTTCTCCAATTTACATAGAGAAATAGCTTCACCTTTGCCCGTGGATGTAGCACACCATACGGATGTGTGAACCACATTAAATTTCTGTGTTATCTTGCTCTGTTTTTGTTTCTTTTATTGTTTTGGTTAGTATTTAGCTCTACCAGCTTCCAAACATAGTCTAAGCAAAAAAGAATATTGTCTAGTCAGTTGCCTCTTATGCCTAGACACAAGAGTGTACATAATTACCACCTCATCCCCCGGGATATAAAAAATCACATCCACATTAATGATCCTATGCAAGTGTGAGGCTACACGACTAGACAGCAATCTCATGTCCAAACTGTTAATAGTAAAAGAAAATTGATCCAATCTTTTTCATCCTCTCTCTATCAGTTTCTCATTAACCACTTTTGGTGGTTGGATGGGACTATAGGAGTAATGTCAATGGCTTTTGGGATCTTTGCACAATAGGATGACTAATTATGAATCACAGTAGTAGGTGAACAGTCACCTTGGGTGAAAATACATTAATAGGCTAATTGGATAACCCAAATGTAAAAAAAATTTGACCCTTAATTCAATCAATTACCCCCTTTGTCTTGACATGCATCCTTCAGTATGTCTATGCACACATTTTGGTACTCCAATCACTATTAAGTTTCTTTTAGGTTTTTTCAATGCTTTGTTTTACAACATACCAAACTTCGCTTGAGACATCTTGAACTAAAGTTTGATGGTGAGCAGGGACCTTGGGGTCTACCCTATCCATAAAATTTCAACATAATTCAATAGCAAAAGTAAGCACCCAACCAAAACTTGGTTACATGGACTGCTAGACAAGGAAATCCCCCCCACTTGATGTTTAAGTCGAAATTGGAGGGGGGGGGGGTTTAAATGGTCTCTATTCGATTCTGATCTGATCTGGAAGGATCGGTTCCAAAAACCCTAGAATCGATCACACATATTTGAAATCAAACAATCTATTCCCCAAAACCCTAAATCAACAACTCAGCGAGAATTGAAATCAGTCACTATTGATTCTAATTTGGATCGTTTGATTCAAATGAATTAGGCAGCATTTTTTTTCCCAAAAAAAATTTCAAGAAAATGCTACCTAATTGCGTGGGTCCCATGAATCGGAGGATGCGCAAAGCATCACAAGCGGCAAGATTTTTGTCTTTCCATGAGAACGGGGTGATTATTTTATGTCCACTATGTCTGACAAAAGGGCCACGCGACCACGTAGCAATCTTTTCCCCTCACAACAATTCAATATAAGATCCTTGGTTCTATCAGAAGCTAGGCAATTGGAGGCAATAAATAAAATAGATTCTTTTTTAACGGTTCTGATGGAGTTTTGATGAGTGTGTAATCAGATCACCATAACACAAACCAAATCTCATTCTTCTCATTATATTTACGGTATCTTCCGAATCCCAATAAAAAGTGTCAAAAGAATACCGCAGAAACAAAACAGGCACTGCTTTCTATTGACGTGTAGTAAGTCAGTGGAAAGGTCACGGGTCACAAGATCAACAAAACTCACAATCATTTAATAAATAAAAAATTTCCCTATAATTTATTGAAAGAATAATATCTGCAACAAAATTATTTGTTTAATTTAGCTTTGTGTCGTCATCCAACATTATTACCTCGATTACGACTGGTGCTATCGGTTTGAATCTAGCCACGAGGCCTAAAATGGGCGGTCGAGATTGGCCCCACTTTTCTGACCTGATTTGGACCTCTTCGGAATAAACATTTTCTGGTGGGGCCTATGTAACGGCAGATCCTAGTCAGCTTCTGACATGTTGTCCTGTGCCACGATGCCCAAAACGGGCGGTCGACATTGGCATTACTTTTCTGACCTGATGTGGATTTTGGACCTCTTCGGAAATAAACATTTGTTGCTTGTGGGGCCCATGTAACTGCAGATCCTAGTCAGCTTTTGACACAATTGTCCTGTATGATTTTGCCACGTGTTACATTCTCATACGATGGTTCGGTTTTTTTTTTTTTTTGGATAAAAAGACTTTATTAACGTGAGAACAAAGTCCTGCAAGAGTCATCATACAAGGGAAGTAAAATACAATTAGGAGGAGAGATAAGCGAGAATAGGGGAACTTGAGAACGAGCACCAAGACTTGCAAGGCAATCAACGACAGCATTGGCTTCCCTTAGGGTATGAGAAAAACTAATGTCTTCAAAGGCCGAAGCAAGATTGAGGCAGTCTGAGATGATGGAAGAGATTCTCCATGGAATGGTTTGAGAAGCATCCCTTTAAGATATTGATAATTAGGAGATTGTCGCTTTCTAAAATCAAATTAGAGATTTATAAATGTATAGCAGTCTCAAGAGCCTTTTTAACAGCCAATGCTTCTGCCACCAATGCATAGTTCCAACCAATCCCTTCAGAGAAGCAACAAATGAATGACGAGTTGTTTGATCTACAGATACCCCCAATGCCTGTTGTGCCCGGATTCCCTTGACTTGAACCATCGACATTGAACTTCACATAATGCATAGCAGGTGGCAGCCATCGCACAAGTCTGACCTGTCGACTGCGCCTGGATCTACAGGAGAGATTTTGCTCTCTAGCACCAGCAATAGCTCTGAGAAGAATCGCTCTTGAATTGAAGCTCTGACCCCTGAAGATCACATCCCAATAAGCTGTCCAAACAAACCAGATGATGTTACAAAAAAGAGCCAATTTAAGAGTGGTATCCCTGTCCGGAGAGTTCCAATTCGATAACACTCTAATGATGTTGGAAACAAAGGACTGATCCCTTAAGTGATAAGATAATCCCGATTGCTGCCAGACTTGCCAAACCATAGGACACTCCAGGAACAAATGATTAGCACTCAGAGAGATATGTTGACAAATGTGGCAATGCAGACTCAAGTTAAAACCTCTATTGTTCAATAGATTAGAGAAAGGAATTTTTTGATGAACTAATTTCCAAATCAAGTGCTGAACTTTTGGAATGGTAGGGCGATGCCAAATCCGAAGCCAATGTTGGTTATGGTTCTGACAAATACCATTGAGAGCAATGCTGTAAGCCGATGCAACTGAAAACTTACCACTAGCCGTAACTGCCCAAACAATTTTATCTTGAAGAGTAGAGGGAATGGGGATGGATAAAATATGAAGGGCAATATCGGGAGGCCACCAATGAAAGATCTGATCTCTGATCCAAGATTTAGATCTAGGATCAATAAGACTAGCAACAAGTAGAGGAGCATTTACTTGAAGAGGAAAAGGAGCTTCAGGTAAGGGTGTCAATCTGGAACCGTAACCGTATACCAAAACCGAAACCGCCTGTGTAAAACCCTACCAAACCGCACTGTTGCAAAAATGGTACGGTATGGTATGGTCAAACGGTATTGACCATGTTACGGTACGGTAACGGTTTTTACTGTCATACCGTTGGTATATACCGAAATCATACCGTTTTACCCTAATCGTACCGTTTTGGGGTGTAAACATGTAAAAATGAAACCGTACCATCTTTGTACCGTATGCATACCATTTTTGTACCATATATATACCATTTTCATATACATATCATTTATAAAAATCAAATTTATACCATTTTTGTACCATACATATACCATTTTCATACCGTACCAAAATCGTACCGTATATATATCATTTTATATACCGTTTTCATACCGTACTGAAATCGTACTGTAGCGGTATGGTTGCGGTATTGAAAATAGGGTTCTTAAACGGTACGGTACGGTATCGGTATTGGGTACCTATTTTTGGTACCGTACCATTTGACAAGCCTAGCTTCAGGAGGGGGGCAATTGGGAATCCAATAATCAGTCCAGGGATTTATGTTTCTACCATCGCCCACTTGGTAAAAAATACCTTTACAAAGAAGATCACGAGAGGAACAAATAGACTTCCAACCCCAGGACGAAGATGATGGGCAATCAGCATGCAAGAAAGAAGAGTTAGGAAAATACCGATCCTTCATCAGTCTGCACCAAAGAGAGTCATGCTCCTGTAGAAGTTCCCAACCTTTCTTTGCAAGGAGCGCCAGATTCATATGAGCCGAAAGTTTCACATTTAAGCCACCGAATCTTCTAGGGAGACAAATGGTGTTCCAAGAAATCGTTTTTACCATCCCTTTGCATCCATTCGACCAGAAGAAATTTCTACTTATAGAATCCAGAGATTTGTGAACAGAGGAGGGAACCTTGAAGCAAGACATAGTATATAATGGCATGGCCGAGAGAGTTGATTGGATATGCACGATCTTGACTGCAGGACTAAGAAATTGTGACTTCCAATGTTGGAGCTTCTGTGAAACTCTAGAAATAAGATTGGAACAGTGTTGCTTTGAAATCTTTCCACTGACAAAAGGGATACCAAGATAAAGAATCCAGAGCCGTAGTAGGAATAATCTGGAAGAACTCTCTGAGCTGCCTCTTGGTCTCAGAACACACATTAGGACTAAACTGGGCTCTAGTCTTATTCAGATTAATTGCTTGTCCAGAGAAACTGCAGTATTTTTGGATCACATCATTGAGAGCTCGAGCTTCAGTCATCGAAGCTTCGCCAAAGAGGATGAGATCATCTGCAAATGCCATGTGTGAGATACTTTCACCTCTTCTACAAATCTTGATTCCATGGATTTGCCTTTCTTCAAGAGCCAGAGCGAGCTTGGTTGATAGAACTTCTGAACAGAGAACAAACAGGTATGAGGAGAGAGGATCCCCTTATCTTAATCCTCTAGTGGGTTTGAAAAAAGGTAGGGGAGAGCCGTTAAGAAGAACACTCAATTGCGAATTTTCAACACAGAACATGATCTGATTGACCCAAACAGGATCAAAACCATAGTGCAACAGAGTACTTCTTAAAAAACCCCATTCTAATCTGTCATATGCCTTGTTCATATCAATCTTGAGAGAAAAAGTAACCCTTCTTTCCCCTTCTAGTGCTCTTGATTTTATGGAGTAGCTCACGGCAAATGAGGACATTATCTTGGATGTGTCTTCCTTTTACAAACCCATTTTGATTGAAGGAGATGACCTTGTTGAGGATAGGCTGAAGTCTCCTCACCATTATGCGAGAGATCACCTTGTAAATGAAGTTACATAAACTGATAGGCCTGTACTCTGATATGGTAGAAGGATGGTCCACTTTTGGACTGATATGGCAGAAGGTAGTTCGGTTTCAGTTGGAACAAATTGGGGGACCATGTTGTTCTTAGACACGTGTATGGACGGATGTGATTGGTGGTAGGATAATGTCAGAATAGATTTTGTTCGGATTAACCTTGGAAGGGAATTGATGATTCACACCTCTATACTTACCATTGAAATAGAATCTATACTGTGGATTTTACTAAAAACATTCTATACTAATGTCACTTCCCTCGAATACACGATTTGAGCTTCCCAAGATTGAACCAAAGTACTATAGTGAATGATAATTGCATTTTGTTCGATTGTGCTAACTACATAAAATTACAAAATAGTCCCACACTTGATGTTACCGAAAAAAAGGTGAGAGAACTCTAATCAGTGACACGCCTAGCATGGCTCTCACGACTGGACACAAAAACCATACTGTTTCCTAGAGTTACCCCCATGAAAAGAAAGAAATCTCATGGGGGTAAGGCAGTCATTTCCAGGCAGCAAGGCAGTTTCTGTTTCTAGGCGAATGACTAGGTAACGTTCTTTCTTCCATTAAATAAATAAGAGAGAGGATACTACTTTGAGCAAGTGGCATAGAGGAGTACACCAATGAGGTATGGTAAACTAGTATCATAGAGGAGGAGAGAGCTAGACATAGTGACGCTAGTATACCCTGCCCTAGTAGCTCAAAGTATATTTTTCCCTAAAAAAATGATAGTGATGAACCCAAATTCACACCAACCAATCAGGAGCCGCCATGTGTCCTGACCAAAAAAAGGTGGGCCAACTCGGGACCAGGGGAGAACCAGACAGGCGCAAACCAAGGAGGAACTCGACGAAGACCAGCCATAGGAGTGGATCGAAGACCTCCCACATGAGTGGATCGAAGACCTCCCACAGGAGTGGATCGAAGACCACCCATAGGAGCGGATCGAAGCCCCAGGAGTGAACTCTCCCTCGGGCGTGAACTCCCCCATGGGTGCGGACTCCCCCCGAATGCGGATCTCGGGAACAGATCAGCCTCTACAGACTGTGATCTAAAAGCAAGGTACCACCACCGCCACCAACAAGACATGCACCAACATGAGGACTCTAGGCCATCGCCTATCAGTCACGTAGTCAGAACGGACTCATGTACCAGGAACCTCATCTACCACGTAGATAGGTCTATCCATCAAGATTACCAAGTCTATCGTGACACCACGTTTCATGGGAAGACAACCAGTCAAGGATGAGCCCTGCTACTCAGGGACTCTATCACCTACAAAGGACACTCTACATCAACTGGGACTCTCCACAACGCCATACTCTACTATAAAAGGGAAGGTACTCTACCCCCTCACCCATCTTGAATTCTATTCACTCATCTGTTTTCTCAGAGAGATCTAACTTAGGCATCGGAGAGTCCTAGGTTGGAACCACATCGGTTCTCCCTTGTCACCCTTGGTCCTTTTGCAGGCGACGGCACTCGAGGGATCATTGAACAATTTCCTGACTCAACAGATAGGATTAGACAAGTCGATAGGATGGGGAGCCAACCAATGGGGAGTGCGAGACATGGATCTTTAAAAGGGGGACAGAGAGTGCAAGAGGGAAGAGATATAGATGGAGATTGCAAAGCAGCCTATGTTGGTTGCTCAGTGAGATTTTCGCACTAAAAAATATATTATCATAAACTAACTTTGGATGCAACTAGGAATTGATGTAACTATATGGAAAATACCATGCAAGATGAGGCATCTTCTTGTATGAAAATTGACATCTAAATTAAATATGTTTGTTCACAATTTCTTATATAGTGTATTTCCATCTGTATTTTTTTTGACAATGTGCAATTTGATCTTTGAAACTATAATATTAGGTAGGGAAAAGGAATTACACGCTATCAGTCTATATTTCTCTCTCTTCATTAAATATGTGAGCCTCCTTCTCTCTCCTTATTAAATATATTGGTGTGATGTCTATTATTGGTTTGACACGTAAGATGTCAATATAAGTAGTAGATCCCTCTCCCTATTAAGTATTGAGGTCTTTACCAAAAAACAAAAAAATTAAGTATTGATGTCATTTATCCAATTTTTTCCTCATAAGAAAAGGGGAGCTTATTGGTACATTTGCCAAGTGGTAATATTTGTTAGGGAAAAGGCTGGGCACCCTGCCAAGGTGCCCAACATGTGTCATCCTCTCTCCTCTCCTTTGGAAAAGACTCTCTTGCCCTTGTGTCAAGTCCTATGATTAGTGTATGCTGCTAACTTACTATTGGCATCATACCCAACCGTCTCCCTATTTGTTATTGCTCAAACTTTGTGAACTTGTCATCCACATTATCTTATAATTCTTATGTTGATACCTACTATAATTTAACACATTCACATATTAGAAGAATAATTTGAAAACTATTTGAAAATGTCTAATTACTTTAAAAAAATTTAACTAAAAAAAAAAAAAATCAAATAGTAAACAATAAAATTGATATAAGCCACTAAATTTTACTTGTTTCTTTTCCAAAGAATTCTTCATGTTTCCAACAGTCAAAATTATCATATCATCTTACTAAATTGCAAGCTGATAGTATGGGAATGATCTCTCACACTCTAAATGTGATTTCACCTTTTAATCGTTGTTCTTTTAAATGAATTTACAAAAAGAAAAAGAGGTTTCAAAATACCTCTTTTTATTTTATAGATTTTCTAGTTTTTGTTTCCCCCAAGATTCGAATTCAATACATTTATGATGTTGTTTTTAATAAAACAAAGTAGTGGGAAATCTTTAATCTCACATTGGTTATGGAAGATAGTAAAGTAAGGTTAAACGGGAATTACAAGGGTAGGGTTCCTTAGAAGAAAGACTCACTATGAGCTCTTGTCTCTGATTCGATTTATTTTTCGAGTCAAGCCGAGCCTAAGTGTGTGTGATTCCTTTTTGCTACCATGCAGATTTGTATCCGGATTTGCTTTTGCTGCCGTTGAATAAGTTTTTTTCGATGTCAAATGTTTTTTTCCCTACTTTTATGCTGATGTTTGTCAGTAACATTTAGACATATTTTATACTTTATTCGACGTGGTTGGTGTTTGATAGGAACATTACAACATATTTTAAACTTTGTCTGTCAAATGAGCATTGTCCGATGCGTCATCAATATTGTCGATTTTGCGTTGCACATCATCCAAATTTCATTGGATGTCAGTAAGGGTTAGTTTTTTGGTGTCTTTTCTCTCTGAGAGACACATCTTTTGAATCCTCTTGAATTTGTGTTTTGAAGGGAGCATCTCTCCTTTATAAACATTTTAGATATGTCATAGGTGTGTCATACTCTCTCTCTCTCTCTCTCTCTCTCTCTCTCTCTATGTGTGTGTGTGTTACCTCTTTATTTACTGTTTTGGAGTTTTTCTCTTATTGATTGAGCGCAATTTAAGTGTGTCCCAACGTGGCTCAATAAATGAATGCAACAATTACTGAAAGATCTAAGGGATTGTTTCATATTGAAGATTGATTTGCAAGAACCAGTATTGCTCCACAAGAGGACTTTACAACGTGACCCAGTAAATGAATGCAATAATTACTAAAAGGCCTAAGGGGTTGTTTCATATTGGAGGTTGATTCGTAAGAACCAATAATACACCACAAGATGATTTTACGATCTTAAAAAGAGTGGCTATGGCACGACATACTCAACCCCGCCAAGTGTTTTTGATAATTGTTCATGTATAAAACTCTCTTGCATCACATGATTGCCTTCATTTCAAGAGTTAAGCCATTAAGATAATCTATATATATTCTCAACTTATTTAGTATTATTTTTAACAATCATTATTTTCATAATCAAATACAATAAAAATAATACTCTCCAATCCCCCCCCCCAAATGAAAAGGGCAAGTCAGTAAATATATAGGTTTCACTTTTTTTTTCTAAAGTTTTTCTTTATCTTTTTCCTCCATTCTTTATCAATGGTAACACCTGTACATTAGAGAAACAATAATGGCAAGATGGCTTTTGTTAATCAAGATTAAAAGATTTCACTTTGGAAACTCTTTCCCCACTTTGTATTTCCATTGATCATTATTATTCCATATTCGATGGTTCACATGAAAATGGAATATTTTGACTTGGAATTATGGACTAATTGTTTGTTTGGGTTGTGATTTATAATTTTAAACTAGATTAATTATTGACATTTGTGTCATTATTCATATGGATTAGCATATTCCCTTACATAAAAGGTTGTTCCTTCTACCAAAAAAAAAAAAAGGTTGTTCCACTATTGTAGTGGTAAGAATAAGAGATACCTAAAGCATGAAAAAAGAGGAATAGGATGAGAAAGTACTCCCCATGGCAGTTTGGTTATGAGTACTAAGTGTCATAAAAATAGTCTTAGAATATTGAGAGATAAACTTACTTTTCATGGTTTAATAATCGTATTTGTCTCATCACAACAATGTAGGGGAGTTTTGTTACCGATCATAATTTTATGACATGAGTCATGCCACTGATTATTTTTTTTAAGAGTATGACGGTCATTGATAGTGCAATAACGGGTTCTTGCGAATCAACCTCTAAGTCTATCAGTAGATTTTGCACTCATTTATTGAGCCATGTTGAACAATACGAGTTGTGTTCAACATGATAAGAAGAAGACCTTTAATATACATCTCAAAACAATCTATGAAAATAGCTAAACTAACGAGGGAGTGAGATGAAAACAAGCAGATGATATTTGGAACCAACCCCAAAATGGTTAGGACATCCTCTACTTATAGATTAGAGGTGCCTCTTGAACATAAATGTCTCAGCCAAAAAAAAAAATCGATTGCCGGTCAACTGCCTCCTACGAATGGTCAAAACAATGTTCTCGAGAAATTTCATCTGACCTTCACTTGGAAGATGACTTATTGATCGGCTCACTATCTTTCGTCAGCTAAAACATGCACGAGAAGTAACACTAAGCATCCAAGCTTATGGGAGACTACATGCATTATAAACCCATTTTTGAAAAGAGATGTTTTAAAGCTTAAGTTCATTTGAAATACAAGAAGAAGCGTATGGTAGGATTGTTTTGAATGGCTTTGAAGGTCTTATGTCAAGACCATATCACTAGATCCTCGTTTGCTTAAGTAGATGAAATATTTTTTATATTGAGGGTGTTATAGTAAATTCCAATTGGTTAATGCATTTTTTGAAATGTTCTTGATGTGAACTAGAAAAGTATCTGCCTTTTGGAGTGTGGACAATGCTTGGGTAGTTGGGATATCCCCTTGCTTACTTAACCTCGTCGTCAATCACATAAAATCAATGGTGATGAGAGTATAAATTTACTATTTAGGAGAAAGTTTTTCTTCACTCATGGTGAACAAAGTCATAATCTCTCCTCTTATTGTACAAAATCTCAAAATTGCCCTTGAGTGCTTGTGGGATTTGCGTCTTAGTTGATCTGTGACCAAAGAAACAAGGGTATTCATAGATCAGCTCATAACGTCTAGTGCTAAGTGGAACAATAGTGGGCTTGATCAGAACTATCGTTGGTGCCCAAAGAACTCCATCCAACAACAGTAAAAGTGATGAGTAAAGAGTTTCTTGATTCACCGTGGATGAAACAAAACTCATTAGAATTATATAAAAGATTTTACTACTTTCGTAGAAGGACTCAGTTTCCCTTCACCTTCAATGAAAGAGAATTCCTTGACTATAAATCATTACGATAATGAGATAGTCAGCATTATGAAGGAAGGGATAATTTCGACTTCGTCTAGTAAAAGAATCAGGATAATAATTATCTTAGATTAGTATTTTTCCTTACGCCATGGTGGAGGAAAACTTTCTCCTTTAACTACATAATTATAGAAGATGTAAGCTCCCTTTGGACCTTGTGTGTGTTTACAAACCTTGGACTTTGTGTTGTGCCTCTAATAGACCATTTGGTCTTACTTAGTCACTTCACCTTGGAAGTGGGTTTCATCAAAGCCAAGAGACTTAGAGAGAGTTGGTTTCACTCACAGTCCATTGTCAAAACCTTATGGGTCACTTTAGATGGTCAACAATAAATCGAACCTAGCCCCATTAGAAGGACAAGTTGGTTCCATGGATGAGAAAAGTCAAAATTTTGTGTTTTTAATCTAAAAAGCAATGATGAATTAAGATATATGTGTCTCTATTGTATAAGAGCAGATATTATACCTTGAACCGAACTAAAACCAAACCAAAACATGAAATCGAACCATTTAACACCCCTAATAGTAAAGGGCATTTTGAACCTTTGATTTATAACAGGGCATAATGATGACCTTAGATTTGTGAACCCTTACCATGGATGGAGGGGGAGGGGGTGGTGAAACTTTCTTCTTTTCTTTTACTCTTGAAAGAATGAAGTGTGGTTTTACCAATTTAGTTGCACTGATGGGTTCATATAAGCCAACCCCAATTACATTATTACCAGCTCTATATAAGATTCAATGTTAACATCAATAGAGAAACCAGCCCGAATAATACATATTCCATTTAACAATCAAACTTGTGAATTAGGCAATTTAATATGGAATTTAACCCTTATTACTTGTCAAATCCTTTATGAATTCTTGTGCTAGAGTGCATGGAAAACCAAGTTTGATTTCAATTAGTCAATTTTAAAATGAATAGTTGGGAAAATCTTCAAATTTGGCAACTTTTATATTTGGTTCATGATCATCTTCCTGTTCATTTTCATGATGTCTGCATTTTTTTTTTTTTCAATCTCGTAGATTGATGATTTGATAGGATGACCATTGGATAGACTTAAACGTCGCAATTGATATCATATTTTAAGTTTAGTTTCTTATCTCAACCAAAGGACTCACTATATATATTTCCCCCTTTGTTTTTTAATAGTTTGATTGTATGTTTTGTTCATTTTTTTTTTAATTTTCAAATTTCATGTCAAATTGATATGATAGGAATAGAACATGAGGTGGACAAAAAGTTCACCATATGTGAGGCTCAACCGAATTTCAAGATAGTAATAATATTTGGCAACATAAGGATTTCTAAATGCTGGCATGATGGATAGAACTCTACACTATTTACACCATTTTTTTAGGGGTGATGTTCTCTGCTTGGGAGTGCACGGGGTTGCAGATTGTGGCCAGACACATGGGGCAGGACGGGACAATTATTCAATCATTCAAGGGGTAGGCCAGTCATTTCGCCCATCCCCCATGTGTCTGGGTATATCATGCGCCCGTAGTGGAGAGAACATTCTTCTTTTTTTTCTTTTTACCAAAAAAAATATTCTTTTTTTCTTATGAAAGAAATTTTAATAATGTTCTTTTGCTAGTTCTTCAATATGACAAGTATCAAAAGGGTATCGAATAAATAAGATGATCAGTCTGTCAAATCATTATTTTATGTGACGGACATGTGATGCATTCAAGATCATGAATTTGCTTAGACATTTTCTAAATTTAGTGTCATTTTCCTAATTTAAATATGAAGAACACCAACTCATTAATCAAAACAATTATTAAACAAAAATTTCACCCATGAAGGAAAAAGGACCCATTTTCTTGTTACCCATGGTAAAGAAAGAATCTCTTCAACCATGTGACCTGACCTTCTGATTGAACTTAGGAAAAGTTCATTTTCGACCTTGTAAAATACGGATGAAAAAGTTGTATGAACCCAAATTAGTGTAATGTCACTATTCTCTCCTCACCAAGGGTGAAGGAAAATTTAATCCCAAATAATAAATAAATAAATAAAAATAGTTCCTTTGCAGTAGGTCATATCCACGTTTATATGTATCAGTATCGATGGCTATATTGGTACCTACTGATATTGATGATATGATACAAATCGAAACCTATCATATATAATTTTTTTTTTTTTAAAGTTATTTTTTAGTGTATCGGTATTGTATCGATATCGGCCAGGTGGCACCCAAAGGAAGATAATTTACTACAAGATCTTATTAGAGGTTCCAAGTCCATGATTAAACAGCCATACAAGTGTCATTCTGAACACTACACCTGAGAGATCCCCCCCTACACGTCCAAACCTATCTCCATCCAAAGATTGTAAGTTTTTGAGATCATCAAAGGGATAAGGAATTTTTTTTTTTTTTTGGTAAAAAAAAACTTAAATTTATTGAACAAAACCTCTAGGGAGAAAAGTACAAACAACATCAAAATAAAGATTACAAAGACAAAAATGGGGAGGAGAGTTAGAAGAATTAACTCCAAACGAAGACGACGAGTCTGCAGTGAAATTTCCTTCTCTGAGAGTGTGATAGAAGTGAGACACCATTCTTAGACAGTCGATAATAATGTGAGTAATACGCCAAGGAATCGAATTATTGATGCCTCTGAGTCTATTGATGATTATGAGATTATCACTTTCAATGATAAACTTTGGAAAACCTTTCAAAGGGGATAAGGTGAATGATATGGAAGATTACAACACAATAAACAAGTTCTGTTGTATACAAATAGATACAAAATCTTCTTTGTGGGGCCCTGAAAATCTAATTGAATGGTCTGGATCTCTTTTGCTCTCCGTCCTTATAGACTACAGTACAACTTATCTGTATGGTTCTGACAGTATTTTTATAAGAAGTTATTTTCAATCCTCAAGAAGACTACTTGTAAAAAGTGGGACCCACACATAATTATTGAATTTTATTTATTTATATGTGGCCAATCTATGAAGGCATAAGGTCTATTTTTTGTTTTTTTTTTGTTTTTTTTGTGTCTGTTAATGGGTAGTGGGCCCAGGCCAAAAGCTATCATGTAGCAAGTTTGGCTTAGCCCATAATTTGGAAGGAGTTTGGGCCCAATCTGTTTGTTCATATCTGTGAGGTCCAATGACCCATATATGGAAACGTGTCCCATGGTTGTGGAACAAGTTTGATTTGTTCTCATCTCATGCACCACAATATCACCCTACGTGGCATATGTTTGACCTTTGAATGGGACAACAGCCTGTCTTTGTATAGTTTTTTTTTTTTTTAATTTTTTAATTTTTTAATTTTTTTACAAAGACCCCTCAAAGGAGGCCAAATAAATTAAACCCCCGGGGGAGAAGAAGCCAAATTACAATATCTAACTAACTCTTCATGAAACGAGGAGACCCAAGAACCCTTATAAGGGTGTATTTATTCGCTCACTTAGCAATAGAATGAGTCAATATATTATCCGTCTTATAAACATGACGGAATCTATAAAAGTAAATCTATCCGGAGAAGCCTTGCATGTAACTGCTTAAAATGACCTTTCATGTAAAATATATTTTACTTCTCGAAAAATTATTTGGATTTTCCTTAAATGCAAACAGAGTCTTATATAAAAACAAAATGGAAATTTTAAGGGATAAACCAAAGAAAAAAGGTTTTGTACAATGCCAACTCATAAATGAAATTGCACACAGGCAATGTATGAAAATTTTAAGGGATAAACTAAAGAAAAAAGGTTTTGTCAGATTTCAAAGAGGGTTCCTTTATTCACCCAAAACTGTACTCAGGCAGTGTAGGAACCCTCTCCCTAAACTAAAATACTAAAGGCCAAATGTTCTCTCTGTCGGGGCGCTTGCCGATAGGATGGGTGAAATGACCACCCTGCCCCTTAAATGGTAGGCCCATGTGTCTGGGCGCAGGCTGCGCTGCAGCACAGAGAACATCAGCCCAATACTAAATCACCATTGGATTCAATTTTGGTCCATCAAATATCCTGTATGATGGACACTTAAGCCTTGTGATATGTATACCACCTTGGAGGTTGGTAAGGGCTGGTCCACCAAATATCCTGTCTGATGGAAACTTAAGCCTTGTTATATGTAAACCACCTTGGGGTGGGTATGGGCTGGATCACCATCCGGATTCAGGCCCAACATGGCAGCCCATCTCTTTCTCTCTCTCTTGGACTGTATAAAAAAAATCCTAGATGCCTTGAATATTCTGATTCCGAGGCCAATCCAGTCCGGTTCCATTCTGATCTGATTTGAAATTGAATCAGCTGGGCCGAAAAATGTTCCTGCTACAAGGCTGGCAGCCAAGGAAATGGGATCTTATGGGGTATTTTAGAAAATACTAAAACCTAGGAGGGTATTTATGAACCCAAAGCGGAAGTGAATTATTCTATTTCCTTGGCTACTAGTCTTGTAGCAGGAACATTCCTGCTATGGGTGTAGCAACAAAATTTTTTCCAATCAATCGAGACCAATTTGGACCCCGATTCTGGGTTTTACACCCCTGAGTATGGTTGTAAGGAAGCATGATCTGAAGAAAGCAAATGCGAGCGATACATGATTTCAATCAAACAATTTTAATTTCTCTAGGGTTACGAAAACAGTCCAATAAAAGAGTCTAATTTAAGATTTTACCTTGAATAAGGACCTCTCAGGTTTGGTGACCAAAATGAAATATCATAGAGAATCTTGTCTCTCAAACATCAAACAATAATACGTACAAAATTCTCAAAGTGATCTAGTTTGATAGACTAACAATATGAATACTCGTATTTATATTTTGGAATCACATTCCTAAAATATATAATGTAACAACCAAATGAACAGAATGTCCAATTCTGTCCCTATCTGCGAACAATTACGAGGCACCAAGCATTGTGAGTGTCAAACTTCTAACTTCCCATTTATTTATTTTGTTGTCTCTGCAATTCAGATTACAGAGATTTTGCAAAGCTGACTTCTCAGAATGAAGAGGCAGAGGAAGTTAATTGACATTGATACTTACATTTTTTTGTCTCTTGGCCATAGTTGAGAGTAGTTGTAAAGAAACAATTTCCCTGTATTTTGTAACTAATCCCTTTCCTGAGGTAGCAATTTATTCAACATTTTTCATGGCCATAGTTGAGAGTAGGTAGGGGGGGGGAGCTGGGAAGGGTGAAAGATAACAGCAAAGAGACTTGAACTCGAGACCTCTTGGTAAGCATAGGCATGAAGTGCACCACAGCTCACCAACTACTAGACAGCTGTTGTTAGTTGTATAAACTTTCTTTTTCAATGCAAGCTCTAGATAATGTCACACATATGGTGTATATGGTGTATTTAGTTTTAATTCCAAGCATGACAATATATGGATGTAATTATAGATATAATTATTTTTTGCAAATATAAATCAAATAATTTGTTTTCAATAAATTTGGCCACCAATTCTACACATTTGTTCTCAGTAAGTTTCACTTTTCCATTAGATTTTTATAGCTTTATTTTGTTACTTGGTCAAGTTCATTTTGTCTAAAATTACATGGGAATTGGGGACCTTGGGATCTACTCGTCCTCGCCTGTCGTCACCAGCTGTCACGCCCCTATTCCAGATAAGGAATATAATATCATATAAAGGGTGACTAGGACGACGCCTGTCATCCTACTAAACCGCCCGGATCACCGACCTGTTGTCCCACGCCTGATCATAACCAATATTAACACAATATAATATCGAATGTGGGAAAAGGATTATTACATTCCAAAGATCGTAGTATTTGAAGCGTATAAAATCAAATAGTTACAAGATGTTCAAAGGCTAGATGATAAATACATGAGTAGTTAGTTACATTTCCAATGACCATCTTAATAACTATCAAAAAGGGTATAACAAATAAATATTTCAACATAGGCCTAAGCCCCAAAAGTAAATAAAAAAGGGACCAAGTCCCGAATATCCTCACGGCCCGTAGGCACAATCATCGCAAGGACACCTGTAGCCATGTTCCTCAAACACGGCTCCCGGCTCCTCCTCACCAATCTCATTGTATCCCGAGGCTGAACTCCAAGTCCCTGAGATATCCGTCACCGCATCATAATCTAAAAAGTGTGCGCACGAGGGGTTCGCTCCACCGAGCTAGTGAGGGGATGGGGATGCACAAACACGCAATTCACATAGTCCAATGATGCATGCACATGTTAAGTCCATTTTTCCACCTAACAAACAACTAAGTCAATGGTATATGCTCTTGTGACAACCGGGAGACACTGTGGGTCACTTAACTTATCGTCACAATGAAACCTCAATTGTCACCTGGGACCTACGTCGATCGAAGCCTCCAAGACCACTCGTGGTAGACCCCGATAACCAATACTACCATGATCGGCCTCTCCCACTTCCACGAATCCGGTGTGCGATTACCCAACACCTAAACCCCCTAGTTGGTAAGGGTCGTAGCATAAGGGTGTGAAATCCTAGCCGCAGATATACTACATGCAAGTCCTATCGTCCCGAGAGGTAATCCGGCGCATCAACTTTTCATCTGGTTTAGTGCCCGGTTACCAGCACGGCACGGCGCATACAGTTCAACATGATATTCAACATAGTGACTTCATAAAAATATATATAGTATCCGGGGTTCCGGCACCGGCACCCATCGGCACCGAGACCCATCAAAGTAAAACATCTCCAATCCACATTATAACAATCATATATAGAAGTATGCAATATGCGCAAGCATGCTTAATAATTTATAATGATGACATAATATACAATGCAATAATAATATCAAGCCCAAACAACCAAACCCACTCACAATGTATATGCCAAGCACCAAGATTATAAGTTGTCGCTTCGATCAAGTAATAAGCCACAAGATGGATATATTAACCTAAACAAAGAGTAAAATAAGGTTAAACGAGCAAAGGGAAAGGATCCCCAAAAGGTCTCCCATAATCACTTAAGTACAAGATTTAAACAGTGGTTGCAGGAGTGGTTTCATGCCCAAATTACGCAACCACGGGTAAATCCTAGGAAACCAGGGGCTTAGGACGGTCTCGGTCAAGGGCGGTTGCGGTGTGGTTTCTCGAAATGAAACCGCCCATAAATCCGAGCTTTCGGGGGCCTTCTCGGGAGGTAATTTCGTGGTGGTTTCTTGCAGTGCGAAACCACATGTAAATCCTCACACTGCGGGTCCAAAATCCAAAGGATCCTCCTCCAAGGGTTCTATTTTCAAGTGGTTTAAAGCATAGGAACATCAAGGAAACTCCATCCTAAGTTCATTAGGGTCCTAAGACCTCTCTAGGTCCATTCAATCACAATAGGTTTAAGAGAAGGAACCGAGAAGAGCCTAACCTAAGCATAATAGGGTCCAAACCTTAAATCTCTCAAATGGAATGAGACTACTAACATTAGAGCTCATAATGGCGTGAAATAACTCCACCATAGCCTAGGATTTAAGGTTCCATCGATTCCTTAGGTTCTAAGAGAGCTCTAGGTCGAATCTCTCCCATTACCCAACCCCTTTTAAAACCCAAAATAGAAGAAGGAAGAAGCTTCAATGGCTTACCTACCCCCAAGATGAGAGAGCTCCACGATTTATGGCTCCAAGAGATGGGGTCTCAACCTTCCACCAAGCTTCTCCACCTTCCTCCTCTTTCTCTCCTCTTTCTCTCCTCCACGATTTAGGTTAGATGGGAGAAGTAATTGAGAATTGAATGCTTTCTCCCCCTTTGGCTTATTTATAGAAAGTGGGTCTTGGGCCTCTTAAGCCAAATGGGTCAAGAGCTAAATGGGTTGACCCATTTGTTCTATATGGATAAGTGAATGGAATAACCCACCCTTGGGTCAATAGGGCTAAATGGGCCTTTAGTGAAATGAGCCATACAAGTTAAATGGCTTCTTAAGTTAAATGGGCCTGCCCACAACTTTAATTAGGAAATAGCCCACTTTAAGATGGGTTCATATGAGATGGGTATAAGTCCCCAATGTACTTTCCAAAGGTAAGTGGGACCCGAACTTAAAATGTTCCCTTCTCTCATGAAATAACTCGAGCGATTCAGGCCTTGACCCATACTTCGAGGTCACCAGAAAAGAATAAATAATAAATCTTGAGGGTTAGAACTTATTTTTTTCCTGTCATGGTTTATTACCCATGACCCCGAATAGCTTCGCCACGGCAATGCCAAGCTCATCACTGAACGAATTATCCAACTGAGGCGACGGTCCAGGAAGCTCTCTCCTAAACTCCTCGCTTCCCGGGCTGGTACTTGGAGGATAGTCAACGAAGTCACCGTCAACGAACTTTCCCCACTGGCGGTTGAGGAATCTTTCCTCCACAGGCAAACCCGTACTGTGGTCAATAATTTTGTAGCTAGGTTTGACCATCATGGAGAACAGTCACCAAAGATACATGGGGCGGTATCTACACGTCACGAGAAGAAATAATATTTAATTATATCCTGGAATGCGGGTATAACAACCCCCCACCTTATAAGAAATTTCATCCTCAAAATTTGACGTACCTTGTAGATAAGCAAGAAAAGGGTATTTCGCCCACATCTCTACCTCTGCTTCCCAAAAAGCTTCCTCTTTCGGATGGTTGCACCATTTTATCTTCACATAATGGATGGGCGGTTGCGAAGATGAACAACTGGCTGTCCAAAATCTTTTCAGCAGACTCTTTATAGGACATGTCACCGCAGTTCTCGCCGGTTCATGTGTCAATACATGGCTTGGATCATGGACATACTTCCTTAACATGGACACGTGGAAGCGTCATGCACACCTTATAAAGATGGAGGGAGTGCTAACCGACACGCCATGGTCCAATCCGTGCAAGGATCTCAAAAGGTCCTATAAATCTCGGACTCGGCTTGCCTTCTTCTTTCAAACGCATCACCCCTTTGGAGGGTGATACCTTAAGGAACACTTTATCGCCGGTAGTGAACTCAAGGTCTTTCCGCCTCAGTCCGCATAACCCTTCGCTCGGATCGAGCCGCCTTGATCCGCTCACGAATCAAATCCACTTTCTCGCATGTCGCCTGAATCAATTCAGGTCCAAGAATACGTCGTTCACCCACTTCGTCCCAATATAAAGGTGTTCGACACTTCTTCCCATACTGAGCCTCAAACGGTGCCATGCCTATAGTAGCTTGGTAACTATTATTGTAAGCAAACTCAATAAGTGAGAGATGCTCGTCCCAGCTGCCCTGCATATCAATGGCACAAGCTCGGAGCATATCTTCAAATGTCTGAATAGTCCTCTCCGACTGTCCATCGGTCTGAGGGTGGAAGGCAGTACTAAAACTCAACCGTGTACCCATCGCCTTCTGAAAACCACCCCAGAACTTAGATGTGAATCGGGATCCCGATCGGAGATGATGCTAACAGAACTCCATGCGGGCGAACTACATTATCAATGTACAAGCGAGCCACTTGTCCATCGAATAGGTGATCTTCATGGGGATGAAGTGAGCCGTCTTTGTCAATCTATCAACGACAACCCATATGGTATCGACACCTCTAGGTGTGCGGGGCAACCGGTGATGAAATCCATGGTAACATGCTCCCACTTCCACTCGGAATAGGCAATGACGTAAGAGGCCATGAGGTCGTTGTCTGTCCGCCTTCACCGACAAGTAAGACATTTTACCACATACTCACCACATCCCTCTTCATTCCACTCCACCAAGTAATATTCCTTGAGATCTCTATACATCTTCGTCACGCTCGGATGAATAGAATAAGGGGAGTCATGGGCTTCAACTAACACTTCCTTCCTCAAGCGAGGGTCACTAGGAACACATAGCTTTGCTGAACATGAAAACACCCACTGTTAAAGTAAAGTCCAGCTTCCGCTACGTGTCTCCCTTGATAGCCTCAATAATCTTTTGAAACTCCTCATCGGATGCCAGGCTGACTGGATTCGCCCTACCCGGTGTTGCCGATCTTGATAAAGCGACAGAGATAAGGTAACACCATCAACCAAGTAATTCAGGTCCATTCTTCTAGCTTCCTCAATGAGTTTCTCACCTGACGCTAGTGATGCCAGTGACAAGGACTGAGATTTTTGGCTCAACGCATTAGCTACTACATTTGCCTTACTGGGGTGGTAATGGATAGTACAATCATAATCTTTCAACAACTCCAACCACCGTCGATGCCTCATATTGAGCTCCTTTTGTGTAAAGAAGTATTTGAGGCTCTTGTGATCACTATATATTTCGCTTTTCTCACCATATAAATAATATCTCCAGATTTTTAGAGCAAAAACCACAGCGGCAAGCTCCAAATCATGGGTCGGGTAATTCTTCTCATAGTCCTTCAATTGCCGAGAAGCATAGGCCACTACCTTCCCATCTTGCACTAGAACACAACCCAAGCCCATTTTAGATGCATCACTGTAGACTACCATCCCTCTAGTACCATTAGGAATGGTAAGTACTGGAGTGGAAACCAGCCTCTGCTTGAGCTCTTGGAAGCTCTTTTCACAGCTATCAGACCACTTGAACTTCACTCCCTTTTGGGTCACGTGTCATAGGAGCGAGAGAGCCTTGAGAAGTTCTCAAGAAATCTCCTGTAATAGCCACTAGTCCAAGGAAGCTGAATGTCTGCTACACTCTTGGGTGTCGCCAATAACTCATCGACTTCACCTTGCAGTGGTCAACCTCTATACCCTTGCCAAAAACAAGGTGTCCTGAGAATGCCACCTGTTGTAGCCAAAACTCACACTTATGAATTTGGCGTACAACCGCTTCTCCCTCAAGCGTTGCAATACTAGGCGAAGATGGTCCGCATGCTCCTCCTCGCTCTTGGAATAGACCAAGATGTCATCAATGAAGACAATGACATACTTGTCTAGAACATCGTGGAACACCCGGTTCATCAACTCCATAAAGGCGGTCGGGGCATTGGTCAGCCCAAGGACATGACCAAGAACTCATAATGACCATAGCGGGACCTAAATGATGTCTTGCTTGATATCACTATCTCGATCTTCAACGATGGTACCCGACCAGGAGATCGATCTTCGAGAACACCTTAGCACCCTGTAGTTGATCGAATAGGTCATCGATCCTAGGCAAAGGATACCGGTTCTTGATTGTCAATTTGTTTAACTCACGGTAGTCAATGCAATGGACGCATACTACCGTCCTTCTTTTTCACAAATAACACGGTGCTCCCCAAGGAGATACACCGGTCTAATGAAACCCTTCTTCAACGATCATTCAACTGCTCTTGTAGCTCCTTCAACTCGGTTGGGGCCATCCCGTAAGGTGCCTTGAATCGGGGCTGCACCAGGAATCGATCTATCATGAACTCGTCTCGCGATCCGGTGGCAACCACGTTAGATCCTCGGGAAAGACATCCGGAAAGTCTTTCACTACACACAACTCTTCCAAAGGCCTAATTTTGGCTTCAGTGTCTATCACGGATGCCGGATAGCATGACATCCCTCTGCCAACAACTTCGTACTTGGAGGGCAGAGATGATAACTTTCTTGGGTCTCTCCGCCTAGTACCCATAAACACAAACTCTTCACCTTCAACTGGTTTGAACGGAACCTTCCTCTACGAAGATTAGGCGGCCTTGTGAGTTGATAGCTAATCCATTCCCAAAATCACATCAAAGTCTTTCATATCCAAGCAGTACTAAACTTGTTTCGAGTCCACGACCACACACATGTACGGTGGCAAGGATCAGTAAACGAGTCAAGTTCCACCTTGTTACCCGTTGGTGTACCTGACTATCAATTTTTGGGCCATTAGCTTTGGTTCAATGGACATCTTCTTAGCAAATTAGGGGACACAAAAGAGTGTGATGCCCCGAGTCAAACAAAGCATAAGCGAGGATGAGAGCAAACAAGAACCACACCGACAAGCAATGACATAACCAATCATAGAAACAAAACTATAAATATGCACATCTTAAGAGTAGAGTGCATTACCGTAATAACACTAGGATCGACTTGGGCCTCTTCATTTATCACAGAATACACCCGACCTTGAGATCGTGGCCTGGAGTAAGAAGAAGAGAACGACAACCGCCTTGGCTTGGGGTGCCTTTTGTGTAGCCGCACTTGGAGGACCTATCATCCGAGGATGAGGACAGTCTCAACCATATGCCCGGACTCCTTGCAATTGTAACATATAAGAGTCTGGGAACCATAGTGAGGAGTTGATGTAGGCCTAGGTGCTTGCACCGCATCTGTCCTCCGAGACTGGATCGGAAAAGCAGTAATGTAGGATCCTCTCTTTTGGAATTTTGTGGATCCCTTAGGTTCATGAGAGGTCATGGGTCTTTTACCAGCCTCGAATGGCCCTGTAGTTCTCTCTCTTGGTCCTCAATCACCTTAGCGGCTGGACCGTCTCAGCATAAGTAGGGTACTTGTGTAGCACCACAGAAGTACTAATGCTAGGTCTAAGCCCCTTCTCAAACTTCCTAGCCTTCACATCCTCGGCCTTCATGTGCACCGGGGCGAAGTAAAATAGCTCCTCAAAAGTTTGCTGGTACTCAAGGACCGATTTGGATCCTTGAAAGAAGCTCATAAACTTAGACTCCTTCTTATCACGGAAGTTCTGAGGGAAGAAATTTTTGAAGAAAACTTCTTTGAATTGAGCCTAAGTTGCCTCTGGATGAGTTGCCCAAAAATGGTCTTTAGAGGAGAGCCATCAAGCATCAGAATCACCCCAGAGCTGGTAGGTAGCACACCAGATCTTGTCTGTGTCATTGCACTGTATCACTTCAAAGATCCTTTCAAGATCCCTTATAAATGTTGCCGGGAAAAAGGAATCATGGGCCATCTTGTAGAAGGTTGGAGGGCGATGTTTCTGAAATCTTTCCGATAGCTTAGCAGCATCTACCCAAGCCGGAGCCACTGGAGTGGGAGGTAGAGTAGGTGCTGGCACCTCTTGTGTCAAAGGAATTCCAGCGACAGTAGGAGCCAAGGGAACATTAGGTGTGACAGAACCCACAGGGGCAGGTGGGGGAGGATTGACTTGCACAGGAGGAGACACTGGCTGCCTTTCCCTAACAAAGTCTTGGAACATAGCAGTCATATTTTGCATAAATTGGCGCTGCTCTTGTTGCGCCTCCCTATGCTCTCATTCCATGGATTGCAACCTATTGCTCAACAAAGCGACGACATCCGCATTATTATTAATTGACGGTGCTACGGTAAAATCGTATTCGAAGCCTCACGGCCTCTTCCCTAGCGGGAACGGTTGGCATTTGACCGTGTATTAACCATGGTTCACACGTTGCTGACCAACACCCACGCTTATAGGCACAATAGCAATATTAAGCAAACCAACCAAAAATTGATTTACAAAGGTAAACACAAAGGCTACGAGGGGTAAGGGAAGCAATAATGAGGGTAATAAGCATCGAAACAAGTCGGTTAAGCAAAACAGGGTCAAAAACTCTTTTCGGCCGGGCGGTTTTAGGTGTGGTTTCACTAAGCTACAACCACAGGTAAATCCGAGCTTCACAGAACCAAAATTTGGTCTCAGGAAAACCGCGGATTCACAGTCGGTTTCATAATTTTGCAACCGAGTGTAAAACCGCATGGCCCAAAAATTAGAATCTCTAACTCGAAATTTTTTTAAACCCATTTCCTATTTCTAAAACACACCCTACGCTCTGGAGAAACCCAAAACTGCGATCATTCTTGCTCCGTTTCCCTTCTTGGTGGATTTTTGGCACTCCAAATCACTCCTCAATAGATCCGATCGAGTTCAGGTATGGTTTCTTCCCCCTCTATCGATCTATCTCTTTCTCCCTTCGACTTCTCTTATGGAGAAACCCCAAAATCGATTTCGGGTTTACAAGGCTTGGGGTTTTTTTGTTTTCTCCTTGCTAAATAAATGGATATTATCCATCCTCTATTCGTTTCCCATCATATGCAATCTAGGTGAGGTATTTCCCCCCAATTTTGTACCTTCATCATGGGTTTGGGTTGGATTTTGGAGAAATCCCAAAACCCTAACCGAAAATTTTATTTTCTTTTTGCCCAAATCAAGTTCGATTTTGCTAGGTAGACTTTGTGTATATAAATTTGGGTTGTCTCAAGCCATAACTAATTTACTTCTTGCATTTGGAACTTCAAGAATCACATCTGAAATTTTCTTTTAGAGATTCAAGCATGCCTCATGATCGAAGGCACCCCTTGCTTGTTTGTATTTATCATTTCATAAGAGAGCTTAATCCCAAACATAACATGGCCAGGAATAGTTGTCCCTATGATTTAAACTCCAAGCACCATATCTGAAATTTCTTTTTTTTGAAGTTCTAAGCATGATTCACTACCAATTAGCTCCATACATTGCTTGAACTAGCTATTTGGTATAAAACCTCACGTTCTAGGTATAATATGGCCATGTATTTATATTGTTTACTATGCCATTCAACTTCCAAACCCAAATCTGAAAATTTCCTCTTTGGATTTCTTAGCATATTTTCTTATCAAATCAGTCCAATTTTTTTTTTTGTTTGAACTAATTGTTTGCATAATATAATGCTCTCCAAGCATAATGTGGCCATGTACATTTATTCTTTATGATTGCATCTACATGGTGGCCATGCATTCCCCTTTTTCCTAACTCCTTAGACCATTCACAACAAAATTTTCTAGTAAATTCCCTGCTGTAATTTAATTAATCTGTTGTAGGAATCAAGGTCTAGGTTCTAATTCCTTATCTCTTTTCGTTGCATATCTTCTTAGGCCTTAATATCCAAGCACTGACTTGATATGTTTCTATTATTCTTGGCCTTTCTTGGTTGCAAGTTAGGGAAATCAATGGCTCCTAGAACAAGGTGTGCACGGGCCGAACAAGCTGCCCCAGCAGTTTTGGATGCACTATGGTTTCAAGACCTAGAGAAACAAGAGATGTACCAAGACTACTTTCGCTTTAAGAGTATTTTGGAGGGAAGGGATGTAGTATTGAAAGACCTCAAGGCCTACAAAGTAGGGCCGAGATTTGAAGCACTGGGGTGGTCCAACCTCCTCAACCTTCCAGAACCATTTTATCCCAAGCTCATTCGTCACTTCTACTCCAACTTGCACACCGAGAACCTAGGCACACGAGACTACCGAATCATCTCATATGTCAAGGGAGTTACTATTTCATTCACAGGGGCACAGTTGGTAGGCATCCTCAATGTAGCTATTTGGGGAGAGAAGACCTATTGCGCACCATGGAAGAATCCCTACTCTTTTCTCAGGAGAGAAGTATACAGGGAATTATACAGGGAGCTTACACATGGGGCATTTGAGAAGAAGGTGCCTGAGACTTCTTTTGCTAAGTCTCCAAGGATACTGAGCCAAATTGTGCAGCACAACATCGTGCCTATAGCAGGTCACCGCACCATGCCTTCCATCTTTGTAGGCTATATGCCACAAAGGCATTCTAATCTGCCTACCCTACATTATCATGCGGACCATGGATCATGCGGGGCAAAATCCCAGGAATAACTTAGATTTACCCTATGGGAGGCTGCTCACCACTATATTCCAGCATTTTGGAGTTGACTTGAGTGAGGAGGATCAAGACTTAACTGAAGATCCACCTCTAGATCGTAATGCAGTGGCAAGGATGCGAATTGTGATGGATGCATATAGTGATGGGGAGCCAATGGCCCTAGCAGAGGGTTACGGGCCTGAGCCTCAGGTACAGGAGCCTCCTCCTCAGCCGGCTGTACATGCGACCTCTTCATCGGCTTGCTCCTAGTGGGTCCGACATCGGACAGGATTCTTGCGGCTTTGGGCCGGATGAGCACCAAGCATGGCTCAGGGCTTTGAAGGAGTGAACACTAGGCTTGATGCATCGATAGACGCACGAGAGCTTCGAGGCAGATGCGGGACTTGCACTCCTACCTCCATGATGAGGGCACAGAGGATGAGCCGCAGGTGATGATGAGATGGAGCAGTAGACCTCCTGTCCATTCCCACCATGCTCTCTCTTGGACTCTTAGTTATTTATCTTACCATTTAGTATTTTTAGCTCTTTCTTGGTTGTAAGAAATTGAAGTCTATTGTTCAGCTGAAATTTTGTAATCCCTCCTTTGGCTTATGGAAAAATGTATTAACGGCTGAAACTAAGGAATATATATATACATATATACATATGTCTTTTCCTTCTTCTGTTGTGCCTATTATTTGCTATTGTCTTCGGCTTTCTCCCTAAACTAGTCTTCTCCGTGGCATTCACACACATTTTAATTATGCATTGTTGGAAGCTTTTAACTTAACAACCTAATGTGTAGAGTAATCACAAATCCGCTAGACTGTGGCTAGTGCAGAGCATCTCGCTCTGATACCACACTGTCACGCCCCTATTCTAGACAAGGAATATAATATCATATAAAGGGTGACTAGGACGATGCGTGTCATCCTACTAAACCGCCCGGATCACTGACACAGTGTCCCAACGCATAGTCATAACCAATATTAACACAATATAATATCAGAATGCAGGAAAAAAGAATATTACATTCCAAAGATCAGTAGTATTGCGGAAGCGTATAAAATCAAATAGTTACAAGATGTTCAAAGGCTAGATGATAAATACAGTAGTTAGTTACATTTCCAATGACCATCTAATAACTATCAAAAGGGTATAACAGTAAATATTTCAACATAGGCCTAAGCCCCAAAAGTAAATAAAAAAGGGATCAAGTCCCGAATATCCTCACGGCCCGTAGGCACAATCATCGCAAGGACACCGTCGCCATGTTCCTCAAACACGGCTCCCGCTCCTCCTCACCAATCTCATCGTATCCCGAGGGCTGAACTCCAAGTCCCGCGAGATATCCGTCACCCGCATCATAATCTAAAAGTGTACGCACGAGGGGGTTAGCTCCACGAGCGGTGAGGGGATGGGGATGCACAAACACGCAATTCACATAGTCCAATGATGCATGCACATGTTAAGTCCATTTTTCTACCTAACAAACAACTAAGTCAATGGTATATGCTATCGTGACAACTCGGGAGACAACGTGGGTCACTTAACTTATCGTCACAATGAAACCTCAATTGTCACCCGGGACCTACGCCGATCGAAGCCTCCAAGACCACTCAGTAGCGGACCCACGATAACCAATACTACCATGATTGGCCTCTCCCACCTCCACGAGAATCCGGTGTCTGATTACCCAACACCTAAACCCTGTTGGTAAGGATCGTAGAATAAGGGTGTGAAATCCTAGCATGAGATATACTACATGCAAGTCCTATAGTCCCAGAGGTAATCCGGGTGCATCAACTTTTCATCGATTTAGTGCCCGATTACAAGACGGCACGCGCATACTGATTCAACATGACATTCAACATAGTGACTTCATAAAAATATATATAGTATCCGGGGTTCCGCACGCACCCATCGCACGAGACCCATCAAAGTAAAACATCTCCAATCCACATTATAACAATCATATATAGAAGTATGCAATATACGCAAGCATGCTTAATAATTTATAATGATGACATAATATACAATGCAATAATAATATCAAACCCAAACAACCAAACCCATTCACAATGTATATGCCAAGCACCAAGATTATAAGTTGTCGCCTCGATCAAGTAATAAGCCACAAGATGGATATATTAACCTAAACAAAGAGTAAAATAAGGTTAAACGAGCAAAGGGAAAGGATCCCCAAAATGTCTCCCATAATCACTTAAGTACAAGGTTTCAGAAACATAGTGGTTGCAGGAGTGGTTTCATGCCCAAATTCCGCAACCACAGGTAAATCCTAGGAAACCAGGGCTTAGGACTGATCTCGATTAAGGGCGGTTGCGGTGTGGTTTCTCGAGAAAATGAAACCGCCCATAAATCCGAGCTTTCAGGGGCCTTCTCGGGAGGTAATTTCGGGAGGTTTCTCGCAGTGCGAAACCACATGTAAATCCTCACACCTGCAGGTCCAAAATCTAAAGGATCCCCCTCCAAGGGTTCCATTTTCAAGTGGTTTAAAGCATAGGAACATCAAGGAAACTCCATCCTAAGCTCATTAGGGTCCTAAGACCTCTCTAGGTCCATTCAATCACAATAGATTCAAGAGAAGGAACCGAGAAGAACCTAACCTAAGCATAATGGGGTCCAAACCTTAAATCTCTCAAATGGAATGAGACCACTAACATTAGAGCTCATAATGGAGTGAAATAACTCCACCATAGCCTAGGATTTAAGGTTCCATCGATTCCTTAGGTTCCAAGAGAGCTCTAGGTCGAATCTCTCCCATTACCCAACCCCTTTTAAAACCCAAAATAGAAGAAGGAAGAAGCTTCAATGGCTTACCTACCCCCAAGATGAGAGAGCTCCACGATTTATGGCTCCAAGAGATGGGGTCTCAACCTTCCACCAAGCTTCTCCACCTTCCTCCTCCTCTTTCTCTCCTCTTTCTCTCCTCCATGATTTAGGTTAGACGGGAGAAGTAATTGAGAATTGAATGTTTTCTCCCCCTTTGGCTTATTTATAGAAAGTGGGTCTTGGGTCTCTTAAGCCAAATGGGTCAAGAGCTAAATGGGTTGACCCATTTGTTCTATATGGGTAAGTGAATGGAATAACCCACCCTTGGGTCAATAGGGCTAAATGGGCCTTTAGTGAAATGGGCCATACAAGTTAAATGGCTTCTTAAGTTAAATGGGCCTGCCCACAACTTTAATTAGGGAATAGCCCACTTTAAGATGGGTTCATATGAGATGGGTATAAGTCCCCAATGTACTTCCCAAAGGTAAGTGGGATCCGACCTTAAAATGTTCCCTTCTCTCATGAAATAGCTCGAGCGGTTCAGGCCTTGACCCGTACTTCGAGGTCACCAGAAAAGAATAAATAATAAATCTTGAGGGCTAGAACTTACTTTTTCTCTGTCATGGTTTATTACCCATGACCCCGAATAGCTTCGCCACGACAATGTCAAGCTCATCACTAAACGAATTATCCAACTGAGGCGACGGTCCAGGAAGCTCTCTCCTAAACTCCTCGCTTCCCGGGCTGGTACTTGGAGGATAATCAACGAAGTCGCCATCAACGAACTTTCCCCACTGGCGGTTGAGGAATCTTTCCTCCACAGGCAAACCCGTACTGTGGTCAATAATTTTGTAGCTCGGTTTGACCATCATGGAGAACAGGTCACCAGCATACATGGCAGCGGTATCTACACGTCTCGAGAAGAAATAATATTTAATTATATCCCGGGGTACGGGTATAACACCAGCGATCGGATTCTGACTGGAACTTTCGACGAATGCGGGTTGTTGGACACAGTCTGAATGGCCTGTGTCCATCAGTCCGAGAGGCCGATACCTCAGGGGGAAGAAGTTCCAAAGGCCGAACTGGCTCTGGTAGAGCCGTTTGCCTTTGGGCCGTAATGAGTTCTTCAAAACGGGTTTCCTGACGGTCCAGGAATTGGCCAAAACGGGCTTGTTCGCTATCCGTGGACTGGTTCACTGCTGTGATCACATGGAGTAAATCCTCAGCAACTGGCCTGATAGCAGTCACCAAGTGCCTCATGTCTGTAGACACAGGTTCGAGGGTATTATGCATACCAGTTTCAAACTAATGCGATAGCTCCTCACCACTACTGGTGTCCTGTGAATCGGTCCCTTCGGTCTCACGACCATCCTTAAAGGCTATCGGGTTTACTAGTTCGTCCTCTATGACCACTTCTTTCCTTCTGTGGGTTCGTGTTGTCTTCTTCTTTGGACCCATTATAACTCCTTAGTCTATGAGTGTCCCATTGGGCGTGCCAAAATGTGTTGGTGCTTTTTCCAACACTCTCACAAAATGGTGCAGGAATGGTATAGGTGCGGGTGTGCCAGAATCTTTGACGCAGGTTCAAACGAGGCTAATATTGTCTTATATGACTTTCAACTAGGGAAATTAGGGTTCCCTCGTGCCTGAGTAACTCTAAGGACCTTTGGATCAGACTAAAGAGCGTAGGCCTCAATTCCCATGTGATATTACCCATATAGCAAAATTTTTATGTTGTTCATAAATTGCATAGTGGCATGTTGATCAGGAGAACCGGTCCAATAAATTATTTCTATGGGTTTCGTTTCTTTTTTATTTTATTCCACAATATGAAAACCAATATAAATACATTTTAGTAAATGATAGTCCAAATCAATCATATAATCCACTATGTGTTGGCTTGTTACCTTAATATTATCAGCAGTCCTATATCTCTTCTCTTCAAAATCTTGTGACTTTTCAACTAATCTCTATTTTGCCATATAATGAACTTCATTTTATCTAATACCTAATCAAATGAATAAAGGATTGGCATGGATTAAGTGCCCAAAACTTAAGAATCAAGCTGCCTTCTTTTCTTGTGATAGGGGAAAGTATTTACACATAATCCACGTGTATTGGCATCTCAGGAGTATCTCACAATTCGTATAAATGAGTCACATGGTCTGGGAGGATAGAGAATGTCAGAAAAAGAAAAGTATGAGAGGACATGCATTGCAGAAAGTATGTGTATCATTTTTTTTAAATTCCTTTATTTAAGACTAAAATTTAAAAATTCAATACAAGACAATTATTTGTGAAAATTAGCACCATGTATTTTTAACAGGTTAAAAAATTAAAAAAAAGGCAACACAAGAAAAAGAAGAAATGTCCCCTCAGCCTCTACCCACTTTTAAACAAATCATGGGAGTTAACAGTAATCAATTTTCTTTACCACTTAATAAGTAAAATATTTAAATTTTTCTGCTAAGTGGTCAATGCCATCGATGTCTATCACATCTAGGGATGTAAATGGATTGAATTGGAATATAACACTCCATGTATCTGCATCCGATTAACTTCTGAATGGATTCGGATAGTTTTCAACAACCAAATTTCAGATACAAAATTTCAGCTATCCATTTGCATCACTAGTGGAGTCTGGAGAGTGAAGTCGTGAGTCTAAAGAAAGCAACAGTGTAGTCTCATTATCTGTGTTAAGCTGCAGAGAATTGGAGAAGACAAAAATTTGAGAAGACAAGAAGGTAAAGGGTTAAATCCATTACCCCACTAGGATCAATGTTGAAATGTCATATCTGAAATTTCATAGATTTCATAATGAATTTTTTCTCATTTAATTTTTTTGTTAATCACTTGCAATATAACAAGATAAAGGGTTAAGTCCATCACCCCACTAAGATCGATGTTGAAATGTCATATATGAAATTTCATAGATTTCATTATGAATTTTTTCCCATTTATTATTTTTTTTGGTTAATCACTTGTAATATAACACCAATTGATATGGGTATTTTAGTATTATAAAATATTATTTAATCTTCTTTTAATATTGAAACATAAACGGAGCATATAATATTCATTCTGAAATTGAAATATTCGTATCCACATTCAATTAGCTTTTGATCAGGTTTCAAATAGTTTTCAAAAATCAATTTTTCGAATACGAATTCCTCTAAATAGATACGAACACAACTAAATATAGATTTTCAATTAACCACTTGCATCCCTAGTCCTATCTCCTTCAGAAGAAGAATTGGAGCCAAGTATCCACAACTACATATAGAGATAGGTACACTCAATTTGATGGAAAATAGCCATATATGGTGGTAGTTGGTTATCTTTCTTAAACCCACATGAAAGACTTCCTCCAAGTCCCTATAACCCAGTAACTGCATGTGTGTGTAACTAAATATAGATATATTTGGATGAAAATAGCCATATATAGTTACAGTTGAATAATCACCAGTCCATATAACCCATTGATGGCATCTCTCTCTTCTTCTTCTTCTTTCTTTTTTTTTTTTTTTTTTGAGGGGGGGTTGTGGTGGGAGGGTTTTAGCAGTAGCAACAGACAGAATTTGTTGATGAAAGGGCATGCCTGCAAAATTTAACATATCTACAGCCACAACCACCTTCCCTTTCCTTCTAAACTCATTTCTCTCATGCAATTCCCTTATCATCAAACACAAATAGCAAGGTGTAGCCCATTCAGAAACATAAGACAACCTAATCATCAACCCTACTACTTCCCTCTCCTCCTACCCAAGATTCAAGAGAGAGAATATAAAGAAATTCAAGTATCCATATGAGGGATAAAATAATTAAAGAGGAGAAGAAAGAAATGGGTAAAGGGAAAAGAAAAAAGAGAAATTTGTAGACAAACAGAAGTAAAGGGAATTTCTTTCTTTACTTTTCATTTTTCTCAATTACTTCCTTTTCATTAAAATGTTTCATCTACCCTCATTTTCTAACTGCAATGGTCCATCTTTCATCAATTTCATACTGAGACTATTGAATCGTTCTCGAGAATACTGCCTTGATGCTTTCCTCCAATCTGTGCCTGCCTTCATCATAGTGGCAAATTCTTCATAACTAATTCGTCCATCCTGCAGTATGGTAGAATGACAAGTCAGATTGAAATACAAGAAACAAACTGATGCATGCATGTATGTGGAAAATAGTATAACACCAACCTTGTCTGTGTCCACGTCGTGAATAATGGCATTGATGACTTCCTCACCATTAGAACCCAATTCATCAGCTAAAGCTTCACGTAGCTCTTCAATCTCAATGTAACCACTCTGATTTTGATCAAAGAATGCAAAAGCTTTACGAAGATGATCATCATTCCCAATCTTTTTCATGTGTACTGTAACTGCAACAAACTCTCCATAATCCAGAGCCCCATCACCATCTACATCTCCCTGTAAAAACCAGTTTCAAATACTTTCAAATGAACAAAAGGTGCCCCTTCACATAATACGAACTAGGAGGAATTCCAACAGTTGTTAACAGGTTACTAACATTCACACAATCATCATCCATCAACAACCCATCGATGTAAGTCCAAATTAATGTTCTGGTTTTGATTAGAAGTCTCTAAAATGAAACAAAAAATGCAAGGAAAAAAATTTAAATTTTGAAAAGAAGCTGAGCAAGATCATGGAACAAACTTACAGCTTGCATCAGAATCTCGATCTCCGCATCAGAGAATGGATGTCCAACCATTCGTATTCCAGCTTTTAGCTGCTCAAGTTTGATCTTCCCAGTTTTTTCAGTGTCAAACATTTCAAATGTATCCTTTATTCCTGCTACTTCCTCCACTGACAAATGTTCTGCAATCACCTGTGGCAGTGAAACTTTCAGTTCAATGTCAACCAGTAAGGGACTCTAAATTTGTACAGGACAACAGCCAAGGTTTGTATCCTTACCCTTAGGGCTCTTTTCTTGAGCTTGTTCATTACGGAGAATTGTCTAAGTCTTGCCCTGACAGTCTCACCCAGGTTGACATTTGGAGCCTTCTTAGAATTTTGCAACCAAGGATGATCTGCATCCATAAGTAAACGACAAAAAAGCTTCAAGATTCTACAGGTCTCCAATTGCGCTTGCTTCAACAGCAAGTAATTCCTCATTTGTTTGAAAAGTTAAAAAGTGCACTTAGATAAGACATTACATCTACAAGAACAGAACATTACCAAGCACTTGCTGAGCAGTAAACCGCCGCTTTGCGTCTGGATCAAGCATCTTCTTGACAAGGTCTTTTGCATTATCAGAAACTTTAGGCCAAGGGTCTCTCCTAAAATCTACGACTGAGCGAATAATAGCCTGTGCAACTCCTTGCTCAGTTTCTGCATGGAATCAAGATGCATACAAAGGTAAGGATGGGGGAACAGAAAAGAGCTATATAATGGAATTTGTATGCAGTCTCAAGAATATAGGAGACAGCAAGATCTGATTGCTATCACTTCCTCCCCTGCCCCCTTGGAGGAAAACAAAAGTATGTACACTTTCCACACCCTAATTTCATGAATCCTTCACAAACCCAATGCATGTGCACTTGTTGGATAATCTGTATGGCTTCAGGAAAAATATACTAGAAATAGAGAAATACTCTGAAATGAAGAGATGTACCTGCCCAGAAAGGTGGAACACCACATAATAAAATGTAAAGGATCACTCCAGCACTCCAGACGTCAACCTCTGGGCCATACTTTCGCTTCAGAACCTCTGGAGCCATGTAGTAAGGACTTCCGACTATCTCTGTAAACACTTCACCTGTGGAGAATGATAAATCTTAGGCCATGGTATTTCACCAAATTATATGATACAGAACAAAATAAGCTAAGGCAATAGCATGATGACAAATTATTACCTGGTTTAAAGAAAACTGATAACCCAAAGTCAATCGCCTTCAAGGGAGATGTTTCCTTCTTGTTTGCAAACAAAAAATTCTCAGGTTTGAGGTCCCTATGCATCACCCCATGTTTGTGACAAACCTGCAAGGCAATAAAGACACAACTGTCAACTTCCCAGGAACAAGTTGAATACAGAATAAACAAAAAGTACAGAAGTAACTTTCAAGTTTAAGAAAACAGCAAGTACTGTCATTACTAGAACCAGAAAGGCAGTAACAGATACGGAAGACCCTTTACTTGGTCCTTGCTAATTCCATACTAGGAGTACAGGTTGAAACTTGTCAGGATTTCAAACATTGATACCTTTCTAATTGCAAAACGAATCAGTTCAGATGCTTCCACATCAAATAAAAGATCGATGACTGCCCGAATTACTACAAAGTTACAGATAACTGGTACCACAGGAGTGGATAATGGAAACAAAGCCAATAGAGTAGTTTAAAAAAACTGGGTAGGAAAAAATAAGATAAAATATGGGATAAGGAATAAAAAACCAAGTGACACAACTTTAGTGGGGACTTCAGACAAAGAATCATGGATAACAGAATAAGGAAGACCTGTAATATGAAGACAAAATTAGTCAAGTTTCCATTTTTGTTCTAATGACACGTGAATGGGTATCTCCCATCACAAGGACGAGTGTACCTTGGATGTAATCTGGAGAATGAGAGAAGGATTTCCATAAACAAAAGAAAAAAGTAGATTCTGTGCAAAAAAGGTGAGAACTTGAATTCACCAATTAAAGATTCGATTTCCAGAGATCCAAGAATTAAAGCTACTTCAACCAAGATTCCTGCATAAGTAGAACTATCAAAATCGATATCAACAGAAAAGGGGGAAAAAAACGCAAAAATCCGTCTCTACATGAAAACCCATAATTAAAAACAACTACTGGGACAAAGAATTGAACCTTTAACAAGAGCTCTCTTGATATTAAAACCTAAAATTTGTGTCAAGGAAGAAACAATCATAATACCCACAATTAATCAAATTTGTGTCAAGGAAGAAACAATCATAATACCCACAATTAATCAAATACAAATTCATGAAAAACAGAGATTGTCGAGGACTAACCTGAACAACTTCAACGATGGTACGAGTAACAGTGGCGGCAGCCCGTTCGGTGTAATGTCCCTTCGCAACGATTCGATCAAACAATTCACCACCTTCGCACAATTCCATGACGAGATGAACGGCTTTATCATCCTCATAAGTATCCTTCAAGCTCACAATGTTTGGGTGTGGGGGCAAATGCTTCATGATCTCCACCTCTCTTCTCACATCTTCGATATCCACTGCAGTTCTCAACTTCTTCTTGGAGATTGATTTGCAGGCAAATGCCTCCTTTGTCTTTATATCAGTGCAAAGAACCGTAATCCCGAATTCTCCCCTACCGAGCTCACGACCCAGCACGTAGTTGGCCCCAATATCCTGACCAGTCGGATTTTTCAAGACAACCTTATTACCAGCTCCAGTTCCATAATTCCCAGAATAATCAACAGAGAAAGGGTTGGGCTTCTTTCTCCCTTGTTTCTTCCCCAACAAACTCGCCGGTGTGACACAGCAATTCCCCATATATCAGAGCATATATTTTCCCAAATTTTTTCGATCTCCGAACAAATCAAATCCCAAGATTTGAAAGGGAGATCAAACACAAATAGTAAGGGGGAAAGAAAAAATAAATAAAATCTAAAGCTCCTGTTTTTCTTATCTGCAGAATTTTCGGAATCCACGTTCAGGCATAACCTCAAGAACCCAATGTCATCTCAGAACATTCGGGGCTCTGAAGGCAGAATACGCTGGAGAAACGAACAGATAAAACCTTCCAGGAAGGACAACAGAACAAACCTTCGTCTACTAAAAATAGTCAAAACCCAGAAAGCAATAGATTAACAGATCGAAAACCCACAAGATTTAATGATTCCCTCGCGTAAGAAGGAAGAGCAATACGATAAAAACCCAGATGGGTTAAAGACCCACAGGTGATTTAATGGAACAAAGGAGTTATTGTAAGGCAAGATGAGGATGAAAATAGAAATTTAAAATGTGAACACAGAGGGTCAAAGCTCTTAGGCAGAGACATATCTGTCTTTAGCTTTGTATATCTCTTCTTTGCCGAGTTCGTCTAAATCTTCTGTCCTGAATTAAATGAGAGAGAAAGAAGAGGAAGAGGATCTCTCTCTCTCTCTCTCTCTCTCTGTCTTCCCAAAATGTCCAAAGAAGCTCCGAATTTCAGCATCAGCGAAAAACAGAAACCTCCCTAGAAATGCCCCTGATTTTCCACTAATATTTCTTGATGCCATTGAAATTTTTCTTACGATAATACCCCCTTCTCCCTTCTGAAATGACAGAAATATCTATGCTTTCTAGAAGAACCAACTGATTGGCAAGAAAATAGAAATTGTGTTCTCTGTTTTAAGTTTATTTTAGTTTCATTAAAAAATAAAAACTTATCCTACGGATAAGGATTACAGGAAAGGACCGATAGGAGGTTGATATGTTTGTCCTCTCATTTGAGGGTTGGCTCTACAGTTATATGTAGGTACAGATGGAATGTGTACCTACGACAGCCTGGGTTTTTTGCTTGAGTCACGTTCATAATCAAACCTTGTTCATGCAATTTGGTTCTCCTCTAGCCATGGCGGGAGTTTAAGGGTCCAACTCTGTAAAACAAGAGTGATTGTGATCATTTAGGTTACAAAAAAATCAGGGCCTTAGTTTTCGATAAACTCAACATTTAGACCGATTATAAGGAACTAGTGGCATGGATGAACCAATTTACTGTTGAATGACCATAGGAGACTCTCTCTCTCTCTCTCTCTCTCTCTCCCTTCTGTTATTGTCATTTGAGAACTTATGTATTAAAAATCAGTCTAGAGATCTTATAAACCCAACACACATATTAGTAGGCTTGGCCAAATCTAATTGGTGCTCATCAGACAAATTGGATGTTGTTTCTGATTTTCTTTAATTAAATATAAGCTTTTTGGGTATGTCATTTTTTGTTGTGTGTTGATATACATTGTTGTAGGCAAGGATCCATGTAGTTGATCCCATTTAGTTGGGATAAGACTGAGTTGTTTTATAAGTTTTCTTTTCTTATAAAAAAAAATACAAATGGAATGTTGGAGTTTTCATCCTCCCATTGGTCATGCATGCATACTTGTAAGTAAATAAATGATTGAATTCAATCTGATTTAACTTGAAAATGGCATGTGATCATAGTCTTTAAAACAGGACCGATGGTTGAACCAGGAAGGACCTAGCTCTTTTTTTCCTAGGTTTTTGCTTATGTGAAGGAGGAAAATGGGAAAAAAAAAACAATTAATATGACATAGAAAAACCACTACTACAAGCAGTACTACACCTTTGATCGTAAAATATCGATTGCTTGTTGAACTAGGGTGAAGAGAGAATCTCTTCATACAATGTGATATACCATTATGATTGGACACCTAGAGCTTTGAATATCATCATTAACTCCCACCCTCTTTATGAAAATTTAAAATATTGTTTTTCAGTCCAATCGGAAGGTCAAATTCCATGGATTAAGAGGCTCAACTCAACCAAATCACAAACTTAAAAAATAAAGTGTCCGTATTTTTTTATTATTTAACCACTGACTAGACTCAGTTTTAAAAACCATGATTGGGATTAGAGAACCAATTTCACAGATTGAAATGAGTTCTGATTTTCAAAATAATAAAACCAACAGGCCATGAATTAATGTTATGGTTTTTTTATTTTTGAAGAATAACTTAAGATTTTTTATTTTTTTTTTTTTTTTTTTGTGTTTCCTTGGTTCTCCTTCCATTTGGTTGTCCAAAAACAGCAAATATGAACTCTATATTTTTTTTTTGGTTTTTTGCATCTTCATTCAAATTAAAAAATGTTCTTCTAGCAATAATGAGAGATTTTCTTCAGTCATATGAAAAGTTGATTTGGTTATTTTAGTCATTAGATAGAAAGAGATACTACACCAAAAAAAAGATAGGAAAAGATACCATTTGGATGTGAATAATAGAAAACCATCTCAACCATATGATTGATCATGCACTTCACTCTCAACTTGTAATTTCAACAGTCTAAATTGTATCATTTTTTATTTTTTATTTGAATAATTTCATAGAAATTTATTTAAAATTGGTGAATAACTTAAATTTTGATATGAATAAAAGATGATGTAGACAATGCAGCCAAAGGTTAAGTGACAATCAAACTGCGACTTGACAAGTTTAACTACTCAATAAAGAATTTGGCTTCTTTTCTTCATTTTTTCTCCCCATCAAATTTCACAAGATTTTTAATTTTTTTATTGCAACATATAATTTTAAATTTTCGGAAAAAAACTTTCTCATGACATCAAAGTACTATTTCTTCTCACATGAGGTTTTTTTTTTTTGAGAGGCGGGGGGGGATTTCAATTATAGAAAACCACCTCAACCGCATATAGCTGATCATGCATTAATTAGACTCTCACTTTGTATTTTCATGAGCCTAAATTGTATCATATTTTTTTTATATGAATCACTTCGTAGACCTTTATTTTAAATATGTGAAAAAGTTAAAATTCGATATGAATAAAAAATGATATAGACAATGTCCCCAAAAGTTAAGTGACAATCAAACTACGACTTAGTAGGTTTAACTACTCAATAAAGAAACTAGTTTGTTTTCTTTCCTTCAAATTTTTTTTGTTGCATAAAATTGACACATGGTCAATGTAGATTGTAAACAACAACCAATAAAAAAAAAAAAAGCATTCATAAGGAAAGATTTTTCTTTTTTCAAGGGGTGGGGGTCAGAAAATGAAAAACTTCTATTTTAAATTGAAAAAACAAATTGCATCAACAATAGTATCTTTTATCCATCCCCAAACTTGCTTCCTTTAATATTTATTTTGGTTTGTTTCTATATTTCTCTAACAAATTTTTTGGGCATCTAGGTGTACTTACTGGTGTCATATAAAAGAACTACACATCATAGATGAAAACAGAACTCACATACCAAAGTAGAAAACCACACCTTAATATGATTTTTGTCAATTTATTTTCTTAAATATTTTTGGCTTTTCTTTCATTTGCTCGAAATTTAACCTCTTGTTCGCTCAAGCAAGACTGAGGCTAATTATTTGTACCCCTAAAAAAAAAAAGTTTTTGACATATGGTGTCATGAAGTTTTAACGGCAACTTCATAGAAAGAAGCAAATCAAAACACCTGATGGACCTATTTTCAAATGTTTCAAGTAATAATAATAAATCGAAGATATACGTGGACTAAAAAAATTCCTAAATATTTTTGGCTTTTCTTTCATGAGTTTGAAATTTATCGTCTTGTTCACTCAGGCAAGATTGAGGTTAATTTATTATCATGAAATTAAATTATCTTTCAAGGAATCTTTTAAATTCTTGTCCTTCTAAAGCTATGTAGAAAACATAATAATAATGGATCTTATTTTGACTTCTAGTTTCCAATCCAAACACTTATTTGTTTTTTTTTTTTAATGAGTCCATATCAAATATCTTGGTTAGGGTTTCAGGATACACAAAATTACAAGTCTTTGTTTGGTTCTTATTAGGATTTGTTTAGGGTTTTTCACATGGACATGGTCTTGGCAGGTGGGTTCAATTCTAGGTATCACTACCATTTGTTCTAAATCAAATGAATATGGTTCACATCATTCAACCATACTAGATTTATGGATTAAATTCTCTATGCTTCTAAATCTGAAGGGGTAATTTTGTCAATTAAAAAATTGGGGCTGTTTTAGTAAATACATTGAATATCTAGCCCTTTCAATTATAGGGTAGAAACAAAAGTTTTGTGACCAAACGCAGCAGGCGATGTTTCCAACTGTGGAATGGCAATATCGTAATTTAAACTTTACAAAAGGGGCTAACTTGAGAGTTCCTTACTCTCCCGCTCCAACCTGGCGGCGATCATTATCATCCATTGGCCGAGATACCCGTGAAACGGGAGACGTTCTAGAATCTAATACCCTAGGCTACTTCTAGGTTGGGTAATTATCCATTTTCCCACAGTCTAAATTACCCCCAGTTCTTTCAAAAATGACAACATATCCATGCTTTCATCATGAGAAAAATGGTGGCTAAGGAGAATATACGAAAGGGTAATCACGTCAATAGAAAAATAATGGGTTGGAACGCTTTTCTGCACCGCTTAAAAAGACTTTTCGTACTTTATGGGACCCACACAGGATAGGTCCCCTCCCTTCAGATTCGTCCGGATTCAACAAAATACAGATATGGAGTAGATGGGTATTCTTGTAATACGAAAGGGCTTTTGTGTCAATAGAGAATGTTTGAATAAAAACAACTTTGCCTCCAAATGAAGTTGTTGTTGGGATATTTTCGTCATTTCTCTTAAAAACTGAAAATCCGTCAAAAGCATCCCTGTCTCCTCCAACCTGGGAGCCAAACTAGATGATTTGACTTCGAATATTCTGGTTTCTAGAAGGTTTCAACTTCGCATTATGATTCTATCTCAGTTTTCTAACCGTCCAATTGGCATCGGATATCTAATCATATGAGTCATAAGGGATCCAATGTGTGGAGCGAGCATCAGCTACATCGCAATTGAATCATCTTTTGTGCTGATCGTGCGATCAACAAAAAAGGGCGTTCCCAGTGCATAAGGCCCCATCACTGCTGGTTTTTTTTTTTTTTTTTTTGCCCTTGGTCCATACCGATCCATTGATATAGGATTGCCCCAAAATCACTATCGTCGACCATCGAAACCAATACAGATTGGGCAATTCCAACAATCCGATATCAATCCCTGAAACCATTTTGGGGAGGGTCATAATGTATGGAGCCTCATCTCCATTTTGTGGAGATGCTATTTCAACTTGAACCCACGACCACTAGGTCGGAATAAAGCAACCTTAGTTGTTAGGTTATGTTAATTGTACATTTTAAATTAGGTGATAATTACACCGATGTGGCCAATAAATGATGAAAATTGTCTTCAATTTACAACACATGGAAAATGAGGAATCATTATCCCCTTCAATTCGCTGCCCTCTCCAATTCCTCCAATTCCTCACATCGAGGCGGAAATGACCACCCTACTCCCTGCCCGAGGTGAGTTCCACTTCCCCTTATTAGAGGAATTGGAGGAATTAGAAGTGCCCGCGACTTGGAGGTGATAATTATTCGAAAAATGAGTAGGAGAAACCCCCGTAAATTTATACAGTAATAAAGGAAAAATGATGGTCTTTTTTTTTCGGTAGAAGGAAAAACGATGGTCATGTTGCAAATATCAAACGCCCTGGAAATTTCTCTCTCTCTTCCCTAACATGTGAAGCCCATTATATATATGAATCATGTGGCATTTCCTCTCGAGCTCCAAATAACATGACATGGGAGATTCCATCTTACATACGTAGCGGGTAGATCCCTTCCCTTTAAAAAATAATCCCAACTTATGAAGTACATTTCTCATCATTTCATTAAGAGGAAAAGACCAAATTTCCCTTCACCCCCAGCACATGAAGAATTCCATCCCCGATGGATGTCAGCACCTTGGGATGGGCATCGAGAATAGTGGAAGAGATATTTTTGACCCCGTATTTTAGGAGAGGATAAATTAAGACCCTAGGATGGTGGGTGAACCGTCCACGAGTGGCAGAAAATTTTCCCTAGAAATTTATCCTCATTCTTTTTGTGCTAAGGGATAGGCATGCTGCCCATGTGCCTTGGGAAGGAGAGGAGAGAGATTATGAGAGGATTGTACATTCTAATTTCTAATCAACAATATATACAACCTTTTCCCAAATTACTGAAGAGTTTGACAATTTCTAGTGAAGAGTTTTATAAAAGGGTTCTAGGCATATCAAGGATGAGAAAATTATCTAAAAAATTTCAAAAAACTAGAGGCTTTATTGAAAAGTTTCTTTATCATATGGTTAAATTGCATCCATTATTAACGATAATAAATAAAGTGATTCATTGTCTTTCTTAATCATTTATCTTCAATCATTAGTGAGAAAACTTATACGTTAAGGTTTTTGTTAATTACATTGAATCAATATTCATTAGGTGACCTTTAAGAGTGACATATGTTCTATTTTCGTGATCTATTTGCTTAATTAAATGAAAATTAAGAACATTCTTGATTCCATTTTTGTGGTCATTTTGAAACTAAATGGAAAATTGGAATACAATATTACTGGATTTCTATGAAACTCCATTTTCTTCAAACATAAAATAAGAGAAGTTTCATTTTGTGACAACACCAAGTCATGTCATCCCATATTTTAGAAGAGAAAAGGTGGTTCCCAATAAAGATCCAAGTTTTGTTTTAAATATGATAAATAAAAACTAAACCCATAATTATTTTGATTAGTCAAAATATTTATTCCATTAGTATTTTTTTCTTTTTCTTTTTAGAAAAAAAAAATCCACAACTTTGGGTGATCCCGTATATCGGGCTGATCCGGATTGGTCTGAGACCGATCCTGTATCCGAAATCCATTCTTAAAACTGTAGCGTGGAGTAGAATCTATAAGCCACACCAATGGTAGTATAAAATGATATCATTTTCATTGGGCCCATATGATTAATCAGAGAGATACAAAGAATATTAAAGAATCCTATGTGAGAGAGAAATAGTACTTTGATGTCGTGACTCGTGACGATTCTTTTACCTTATCATCAAGGAAGGTTAAATTTTTTTTATTTAAAAAAAAAAAAAAAAGTAGTAGTCAAAAGTATCAGTCCAAATGGAAGGGTTCGAATGATGTAGAATGATATGAGTTGATTATCTTAAATATCTTTTGGTGATCCCCTTGAAGTTGTTGGCCCCAATTTCACCATTTACATTTTCTTGGGGAAGAAGATTCCATCATCCACATATGTCACTTGAGTACTTCTTTCCATCTTTAATATCATCATTGACTTGAAAATTAAATAGAATTTGATAAAAGTCAAAGCAACCAACTTGCACATCTTCTGATTGAAATCAACATTTCAATACAACAAGATTCAATAATATAATGGGCTGAGTTAAATCTGGGCCACAATGGAAGTCCAGGTTGAGAATTATCACCATATCCTGGAATGGGCCCAAGCCCAACCCAAAATATCAGGCAGGTGGAGCTGCTGTTCCTGTCAATATATGCTATGTGAATCTTAATACAAGTAAGGATCTTTATGACAGGCATGGTTTGAGGAATCTAATTCTGGCCAAATTGGACCAATTCCGATTAATCCAATTTGAATCAGCCGATTGGTACTTGATTTCTAAGGTTCTAGTCGATTCACCGAATCCATGGAGGCCGATTTCATTGCTGAATCCTCTTACTTGAACCTTGATGACAGGGGAATTGTCCAATTTCAGACTTCATGATTCTGTAGTACTAATCTTGGGAGAACAATATTCTTCTGTTCATGGGGTTGATACCCTTAATTTTACACAGTTAAATAGTTAATGCCGATCACGATCACGAGTATGTAAGTTCTATAAATGGGTTTGTCAAGTTGAGGCTGCTTAAAGGATCTGCGACCTTAAGTTAAAGATCACACACACACTATCCCAAATTCCTAATAAATCCACAAGATCGTAACCATAGTTGTTCTAGTGATCAGTAAGGAGTGTTGGTTACTCTGTACTGCTGTCATGGAAGTTGGATTCTCATTTCATTTTCTGAGGTTCATCAACTGAAATGTTCTGATAAATGGTTATAGTGAATCAGTATGTAATGCAAATCACTTAAACAAGGTCATTTTTCAAATGGATTTGGTTAAACACTAGTATGATATACTGAAAATGAAAACTCTGTAGCCACAGATTCTAAACAGACTTAAGAGACACTGCAATTTTAGGTTGATTTTAGAAGAATGATGGTAACTGTAAATTTTTCTGTCTTCCAATAGTAATATTATTGGTCAAGGAAATGTTTGTATTTTGTTACAAAACAGCGATGAACATGCCTTCAATGTATTACTTCTGAAACTTGTTTAGAACTTAAAATTCAGTACAAAGATATATAATGTCAGCCTTGGCTGGTTGCTGCTGGTAGTGCCTGTGGCTGCGCCATGGCTGGATTTGTACTTTCAACTGAAACTGATCATCTGCCGCCATCCACTGCTGGTTTTATAACGGTAATAAAAATAATATTATAAAACATGGTGAACATGAAGAGAGCAAATGCTGAATATGCAAGAAATGACTCAGAAAGCTCAGGCATTTCTTCCCTAAATAGCTCTCTCGTATCATCAGGCTCTGGAACTGCATTTGGTTCAATA